>NC_035109.1:326185695-326488725 GCF_002204515.2 Aedes aegypti
TAAAACAAGTTACACGTCAACATTTATCTCCCATCCCCAAATTGACCTGCATTCGGACGCAGATGGCGCCGTTATTGTTTATTCTAATAATGAGATCACCAGTACTTACACATTGAAGATGCTACCGATCCTGAGTAGCGTCTGTTGGTTCCATGTTTAAGTACAGCTGCTCTGGAAATAACGGAGTAGCAACTGCGGGCGGTCAATTATGTTCATGCTCATGTTTGCCATTTAATTTTGATGTTCGTCACCGTGAAAGAAAATTCAAATTATTGTACCTGATTTTAAATAACAACTATTGTTTTATTAAATTTTAAGAAAATTAAAGTCGCCTTACAACATTTTTCGCAGAATTGTTGCGCAAAAGTTTTCAAAAATACAATTCTACATGTTTCATGCCTTCTTCAAATCACAATTTGACATTGAAAATTTTATATAACTTTTCTTCCTACACAAATTTGTTAGAAAATGGGATTTTTAACTTACAATACCGTCGTTGGGGGTGACAATGGGTCAAAAAAGGATATGTACGATTTATTTATTGAATAACTTTCGCAATTTTACTCCAATAAACTTCACATTTGGTGTGTATCTACTTTGATGGTACTTTAACAATTGTCCAAAAAAATGATAGAAAAATATTTATTCACCGCGGCGCTATGAGTGAATAAAATATGACCCAATCTCACCCCATAGAGGGGGTGACATTGGGTCACTGTAATTGAAATAATTTGTGTTTGAGAATATGATTGAAAAACCATTCACAGCTGAAAAATATTGATGAAATACGATGCAAACAAGACGAAAAGACATCTAAGATGTTTCACAAGTATGATAAACCCACTTTATACAACAATTATAGCAAACAATTGAAGGGTTATGAGAAAAAAATATGTAGCATTTATTGTCAATTTTCTACAAATTTTCTTGTTTTCCCCTCAAACTGTCTTCAAAGTCTCATTCCCATTGCCATAAAGCCGGTTCCCCAAAGGTTTTCAGAAACAGTGATTATTTTGAACCTTCGCAAATAGTGAAATTTCGGTGCGACAAACAAGTTGCGCACGAACAACAGTTGCTGGTTTGAGAAGTTGTTAAAATGCGTTGCATTTTTTGTTCAATGCACGGAATTCTCAACTAAACTTGTTTGATGTTTCAGTGATGCTGTATTTAGAAAGAATAAACACATCTTAATGAAGAAAGAGTACACATTGCACCGTAAAACGCCAAAAAAATTGACTTGAGATTTCATTTACCATCGTTCTTCCTTGACCCAATCTCACCCCCATTTTTAATGTTTTAGACACCGTACCGAAAAAAATGATTTTTTTGTGGAAAAATCAAATAGATTCCGGAAAATACGTGTGGAATGTAATGAAAAGACTTTCAACCTCCTACTAATATAACAAAAGAGAGTAAAGTACATGCGTGATACTTTGCACAGGAGAAATTTAATGTAGTTAATTTTGTCTAGTTTCAACATACAAGTTTGTTGATATATTTAACATAAACTACTGTTACTTAACATGTATATTGTGATTAATTATGTGTAATAATATGTTCCCTAACATATTAATAATAAATTTTAGTAATATCAGCGTTATTAGCTGAATTATTTCATAAATCATATTTTTCCGTTTTGACCCAATCTCACCCCCCAGACCCATTATCACCCCCATCGACGGTACTTGTTAATCTAATAATTTACCTGTAGTGTACTGTTGGGTAGATACATTTGAGTTATTCCAACAAAGTATATTAGAAATTTAAAGTTTTTCAATTTTTCAAACGGACGTTCATGTCAAAAATTGTCGATTTTTTTTATCTCTGGAAAAGCAAGACCGGTTGAATAGCCTTCAGATTTGTTGGAACAAACCAAAAAAGTTACACGTAAATGTTGAGAATAACTTTTTCAGAAAGTTGACTGATAGAAAAATATATGCTAAATATACATTTATAAGAAGCTTTTGTAAGATTTATCTGGATTTTAAAATTGATACAAACTTGGCATTATTCGATTTGTCAGAAAAGTATGCCAACTGAAAATATTAGTTAAAAGTATTAAACGAAAACGATTTCTTGAAGAGAATTTCATATTTTGAAATCCCGAGTAACTGGATGCTCAATTACACTAGTTAAATACAAGTTAAAATAAAACGGGCTTTTTAACAACATAGTAAGGTTTTCGGCGTCCTCGCTATTTGTTAAAGAGTATTTTATATTAAAAATGTAACACTGTTACAATGTTACATTGTTTCAGACCTTGTTCAAGTCACAACCTTAGGCTGAAAATTTCATAGAACTTTTTTACATCATTGAAATTGTTAGGAAATGGTATTTTAAATCTTTTTTCTGTGTTTTTTTAACTCAATTCCGATTTGCAATGTAACTTTCTGAAGCAATTCTAGTATTCAATTTCACCAGTTCGATGTCATTTTGAAAAAAATCTCAAAATTATTGGCAAATAAAACAATGGAAGCAAATTGTACGGTAACGTGGTCTCAAATGACACTTTAAGAATTTGTTATATTTTCCCATAACAAGATCATCATTTTAAGGCCATTCAAAGTGGTAACAATGAATTCACAATATTTGCTACATATCACTAAAAAAATACCTTGAATTTGAATTTTTTCTCAGTTTTAAATTGTGTCTAACAGTTGGTTGAAAAATGGACCTTGTTCAAAATGACACAATGGCTGGGGAAAAACACCATTTATATGGAGAACCAAGGGTCAGCAACCAAGCTTCTCCATGAGTTTGGTCTGTAGCATGGAAACGCATATTCGTTAATAAAAACAGCGGAAAAGCTTACGATTTAGACAAAAAAGTGACAAATGATTAAGGTGAAGATGAATCGAAGCCAAAAGTCAAATTTTTAAGAGCGCTAATCTGGAGAACCAGACATCCGTCCAAGCTGAAAACTTAATGGATTGGTCACCACCAGCAAGTGACCAATCGATTAAGTTTTCGGCATAAACGGATGTCTGGTTCTCCAGATTTGTGCTTTTGGAGATTTTAAGTTTGACTTCGATTCATCTTCAGCTTAAATTGTACCAGAAAATTGAAGGAAAACCTATGAATTTCCAAGGCTTGTAGCAGAAACTCATAGGTAAACACAACTTATGCCACTTACCAAGAATGGGGGGGGGGGGTTTGGTCAAATCAAGTGTGACAAGCCTTTCGCAATTTTCGGAAGATTCAATAAAAAAAAACGTGACGAAGAGGGAAATGTGGCCCAAAAAGTTGAAATTTAGCGTTATATTATTTATGAACTATCCCTGCTGTTTCAAATGGGTAACACAATTATCAGTGTTTTCTCCTCTTACTTCATTCTATTTAATTTTACAGTAGATATTTTGGGCTTAAAGGTAATGCAGATAATCATGACAGTAGGTATTTCAACCTATTCGGCTTACAAATTCATTCGACCTTCAGGCCCATCCGAACTGTTTACCGTTTTCGGCCTAAGCCATTTGCACATATTGGCCTTCGGCTTAACGACCTAACGGTATTCGGCATAACGGGATAGTCGGGCTATTTTACCCCATCAGTGCGTATTGGATCATGCTCCCCTATCTTCCATTCGATTCATAAGGACACTTTAGAACCATTGAAGTTCTATTGACAACATCGATACTAATGCGCTTCATGTACGAAGCTGTCCATAAACCGCGTGGTCTTTTTTTTTTAATTTGAGAACCATTCTCCCCTTTGCTTTCTTGGTCTCTTGTCCACAAAAAAACCTAAAATTTGTATGGACCTTGGTCTGTGGTCCCAACCTCCCTCATAAATGACCACGTGGTTTATGGACGGCCTCTACTTCTCTACTTGAAGAGATGTTTTCTTGTGGAAGACATCAACCAAAGGGCATCCAACACGACGAAATATATAGTTACAAGATGCTGGTGGCAGGTGACCGGTGCAAGAGCCTAGATTGTGTTCAAAAAAATTAACAAAACGGAAATAAAAAAATTGACGCATTCAAACGTTAATTTTTGAATAATATTTTTGGTGGACGACAAACTCATCAATGACATCCGATGAACAAATAAATTTTGTGCAATATTTGATTAAGAGATCGTCTATGATTTACGTAAGAGCTTTGAGCAGTGGCGTACCCAGAAAATCGCTCTGGAAGGAGTTTTTATCAAAAATCAAATTCATGAGTAAATGTTATAAGTTTGACTTTTGTAAGCGAGGAATATCCATTAAAATTAAGACCTTACAAAGCATGTTTATTGGATTATCATAAAAACAACTATAACATTTTTCCTTGACACAAGTGTGTCTAGTGTACGATCTCCATTGTTTATCTGTTTCAAGAGAATGTTTATACTAGAAGCTGAAATTGGTCTTGAATACTTTAGCGTTAAGCTTTTTATCAATTTTATGATTTTCCATCAAATCTTTCCATTAAAAATATATATTTTTGAAACGTTTTAACGTTTTTTTATACTTTAGAAATCCGATATGTTCGTGATTTTTTTTTAAATGCTTCATTTAAACATATTTTATCATAGTACATCAAAAACAGGTACAGGTTGGAGAAGAAAAATTAAAATCTGCGATAAATAAACTTAAATATCATCTTTTTTCGTTGATTTATTTATATGATGCAGTGGCGCTGCCAGAAATTATTTGTAGGAACATTAGGGGTCTTGAGAAGAAAAATAAATTTATGACTAGCATACACAAAAAAAAACTTTTTGAGTTCCATTTTGTTACCTGCCTCATAAACTATAAAACCATTCATATTGTATACACCCGATTCTGTTTTTGCACGGGGGATGCGTACCGTGCAATAGTTATTTAGGCAACAAGTTCCAAATGATGATATTTTCAGCACGAGTTGTACATTTATCCAACGAGGCTCGCCGAGAAGGAAAAGCAAGCCGTTATGTTGATCAACTTCGCAATGAAAAGTTGATTGATTTACAACGGAATTGCAAAACAAAGTTTTCAGTTCAAAATTTCAAAAACCGTGCAAAAAAAGTAACACCATTTCTCGAAGTTCAATGCAAAAATAAGGTTTTTGCGAAAAAAAAATGTATGAAAACTTTTTTTGCACGGCCGTTTAAAAAAAAAATCCGTGCAAAAATAGAATCGGGTGTATTGCTATACTATGTTAAGGAACAACAATTCTTAAAAGCGAAAATTTTGTTATCAAGAATATCTAAAAAAAAAAACTGTTTTCTGGACCATAGTGCATTGCTACGACAAAATTTCTCGAATTTAAAGATCCGTACCTGGACTGGAAATAGATATCATCATTGTTAATGAAAATGCGACACAAAGGTTTGCATATCTCATCTACTTTAGCCGGCATCTGAGCTCTATCCTAACTGGAGACCCAATCATGAGTGTTTAAAAACTGCGTTTAATTGAAAAAAATACTACTTTTTTTTAATATACTTTCATAATCCCTTCCATATATTTTTTTAAAGTGAAATGTTTTTAATTGGTTTAATGTGGCGTAGCCAAAAACCTTTTTTTTAATTAGAAGGGGCTTCATACTAGAGATGGGCAAAACGGCTAATTTTAGTGAACGTATACTATCCGAATCACTCATTTTAGTCAACCGAATCTTTTGCATGGTTCAGTGGCAGCTCACAAAAGGAAGAGCTAACTGAACCGAACGAACGGAAAAAGAGCGGTTCGATCCTTGTTGCGCGTCGTACCTTTCGTATCTTTTGCTCTCTCATTGTTCGTACATTCTCTCCCAGAAACTCTCGATATGATCGGCCGATTTCTCTTACTCGAACCAAAAGGAAGAATGGTACATTGCCATGCACTTTTCTCTCTTTCTTTCATCTGCCTGTATGCAAGTGGGCGGGTAAAATTTATTGTTTGGCTACGTATGCCGAAAGTGCGGAGCACGTGACAAGTGTTATAATAAAGCCGAGTAACAAACGAATGAGAATAGAGGAAAATATTCGGTTCGTTCTTTTCTCGGGTATTTTTTTATCTGATCCGTGCTGATCAAATGAACCGACTCTCGCCAAAAAAGAGCCACGGTTCACTAGTTCTTGTGAGTGATCCGGATCTTTTGAACGGCTCCGTTTCTTTTTGCCCATCTCTATTTCATACCAAAAATTTATTCCAGCTTATTGGCTCTGGGGTGGTCTTAACCTTAATCCGTATCCACCCGGCAAATTGAAAAAAGTTTAAAGTTCTGTCATTTCGTCATTTTTTTGACGAATTTTGATCTTTTTAATTTCAATGGAATTGTCAGGATGTCTTATTTTTTTTTGTTAAACTATTGGAAACTCTGAAAGTGTTATTTCGGTTACTGAATCATATTGGGTAAAAATGATCCAAACTTACATATACCTCAACATATACTCTGCTTGTTTGTATAAATCTGATTCCAGCCAAACTTGTTTTTATAGTTCCAACTACGAATGTTATGTAAGAACAAAATTAGACAGTTGGGCCAATTTTGGTCTTGGGTAATTTTACGGTTAATAATCGGGCCCCCGTGGAATCGATTTTGTTTTCCTTCATAACTGTTTGGATGTCAAACAAGCCTAGAACTAACTCAGAGAACGATAAATAATAGACAATACATCCTGCGTTCGGAATCTCTCCATTTTGTGAGAATCTTATTCACAGCAAATTAACTGGACCTCAATATCCTTGGAATGAGTCTTCTTGACCATGTCTGGGTAAGCTTTTGAAGTTTTGAAGTTTTGCATCCTAATGTGACAGTTTAAAATAAGAACAAAATAGAGCTATTTTTAGAACGGTTCCAAGAAAGCCGATTGTATACACGAAAAAATACCCAAGACCAAAGTTGATCCAAATATCTTATTTCATTCTCACGTGAATTCGTAGCTGAAACTATTAAAAAAAGTTGAGTTGTAGTCAGATTTATACTAATAAGCTGAGTAAATCTAGACAAAAAAGGAAATTTACCCGATCTGACCCGTGACCCTTCGGAATAACTTTTCAAGAACATTCAATCGTTAAAACAAAAACCTAAATATCCAGACAATTCAAATGGCAGAATTTTTGTACTATTTTCGATTTGTATCTGGCCATACGGATTAAACACCCTTCCAAGAAGTTCTGTGCAGCGTTTGTACACCAATGAAATTTGTGTGAAATTTTTATTCTCCCTGAAATCGTTCGTTTAGCTCAGTAAACGATAAACAATTAATTGTTTCGCAACACTGATGTTGTCTTATCTCTACGGGGCGCCATTTCTTTTAAAACATAATAAAAATTAAATGGTGAATTTATTCATCTCCTATGAACCTGCGTCACAGATCTGTATTTCTTTCTATAATGACCAAAATTAGGCTAATCGAGCAATCAGTAAGGCTCCATTGTGTGCGCTTCGGTAAGCTCCCCGTTTTGAATGAACGTTTAAAAAAAAGCCTATTTGCATCGTTCCGTAAATTAACCATTTCGTCTTCTCGCGCGCCTCTACGTTTCCACCACTTCATTTCATACCTGTGTGGTGTAAAATCATCAGAGCAGGTCCAATAGAGAAATTCATATATGGCCATACAGATGTTAACCAGCCGAAAACGGGCATTACGCAATTTTATACGGCTTGTAATTGTGTGTTGTTCCTGAATGCAACTTTGGGCAGGAACACTGCCCAATACGGGTGATAATCGATTTCCTGGAACTGTGTGTCCAACAGCCCTACAAACACATGGCGCTTTAATATCGATGATTTATTGGGAAATAGTGCTACGAATGCATGTGGCGTTTATGTGTTAAGAGTTTTGCATAATGATGATGACGATGGAAGAAGGAAAAACCGACTAGTAATTCACTGCATTGGTCATAGTAGATTTCGTTGGTTAGAAGTACCAAGAGAATTTGACAAATCGATTTCTAAATTGAGAATAATTTTATAAATGGGACTCAAATAGTCGTAGCAGTAAACGTTAAGCTTTTCAGTAAACCATGCCAAGTGGGTTTGAATCTTCCCGGTCGAGGATCTTTCTATGTTGGAAGCTTTCTCGACATCCTCGGGCATATGGTCTTCCTCTAAACGTCTGTTCATGGACAGGTTTTCGAATTATTTTGAAACAAACATCGATCGCCAGAGCTGCAATCAATAATCTTGCTATGCCACCTCCATGTATTTTTCAATATAATTAGATGTCTGTGAAAAAAAGTGAATTTGATTTCTAAATCGCTTATTCATTTTGAAAAAAAAACAAAGCTCAAAATCAATTTATCAACCCTCTTTGCAGAAGATAACCTTTAAAACTCAAAACTCAAATATCAATTGAACCAACCGCCTTCATCTGTATATTGATGTTCAACGACTTGTTGCTGCCGTCAATTATGGACAGTAACTCCAACCAATCCATTAGACATTGTTCTCAATCTCCAAAACTAGAGCTCTATCGCAGCAATGCATAACTTCTTTCGCACTTCACACTCATTTTGGCGAAACAACTCCAATGCTCTATCACTGCGTTTCAATTTGTATATAAGTTGATACACATAATCAATTTTTTAGCTAGAAATAAAAGAAGGCTTTGCGAACACCTGATATACACGCTTGAGCTGAAAAGCCGCCAAAGAGCGTCATCGTCGCATTGCTACTGGCTGTTGGTCCAAAATGACCGAATAATTGATATTATGCAGAACGCCCGAACCGCAACTTACACTTGACGGCGTGAGAAATCCGTTCAAAACAAGCGTCGAAGATGAGGACGCGACGCACATAGGAGTGGCAGGACGAATTTCGTGGCCAAAAGTCATAAATACGTTTAGTAGGTCTGTATTCTTATTGGAAATTTGAAAAGTAACAGGGATATGATCAAAATTAGAGTCAGCGTCAATAACCAGTTGGCTACAAAGCTTACTACAGTCGATTGTCCGAAACTTTTAATTTTGGCTTCAAAACTCGATTTTTTTAACGTTATTATAATTTATACAAATGTTGTATAAATGGGGCCTTCCTTAGCCGAGTGGTTAGAGTCAGCGGTTATAAAGCAAAGCCATACTGAAGGTGTCTGGGTTAGATTCCCGGTTGCTCCAGCATCTTTTCGTAATGGAAATTTCCTTGACTTCCCTGGGCATAGAGTATCATCGTGACAAAGAAAACTCTCAGTAAATACCTGTAGAAGTGCTCATTAGTGCTGAGAAGCAGGCTCCAGGCTGTTCCAGTGAGGACGTAATGCCAAGATGAAGAAGAAGACAAATTTTGTTCTTAGCTGTTTTTTTCAGATCGATAACGTATTATAAACCAAATTCAGCATTCCCTGATACACATATATTTTTACCTATCTATACATGAACAAAACTAGTAAAATATTAGGAATGCGTTATTTTTGCCATGATCGTTTAAATCTGGAACACTGTGGACCGGTGCCATTTGGCTGGCGGCAATCATCAACCGTCGCTGCAGTTTTCCATTCCGTTAATTGAAAGCAAAAGAGATCAATTACAACGTTTTTGCTTTCCGCCAATGGGTCACGAAAGTCAGCAGTAATTACAAGTAGTAACCAGGCCCGTCTCGGCGACCCAAAGGTGAAATTATCCGACCAAACGGTGAAGGTGTGGTGGGGTCTTAATCGGTGGTGCTCGTTTGAGGTTCATCACTTCGAGAGCTGCTACTCATCGCATGCAACTTTGCCCAGGCGGAAGAAATAAACAAGAAGAGATAAATCGCAAAGCCCGTGAAGGGGGCAAAGTAAAACACTGGCTCTGCTGATGAGGTGAGGAATTGCAGTTCAGTAAGTCATTCATTAAAGGTTAATTGATTCGATGCCTCCAGTTGTTCGGAGGAGGTAATGCCGAGAGGATTCCCTCATTATACTCAATAAAGGTTGGTGCCGTGGGGTTAATGAGTGGAATTCGTATTCGCATGCTTTTGTGAAAAATACTATGTGAGGTGGATTGAGGCGAATTTGACCAACCCAGGTGAGTGGACAATTGTTCTCCTATTGAGCCAAACCTGCAACTGAGCGGTTCCATTTGAATTCGAATGTCGGTTTACTTTTGTGTTTTTTGATTTGGATGAAATTTTGCACATGCTTTCTTTATGCCCAAAATTGCCTTTTTGCATCATCGGCTCGCCATTTTGACTCTAGCCTTACTTTTGAGAAGGGCCTAAGAAAAAAATCCCTAATAATTTTCAACAAATTATAACTTAGAAACGGTTTGTCCGATCAGTTTGGTGCCTTCCGCAAAGTTTTAGGTTATTGTTGGGACTATCTGGAAAAAATATACACTGTACACATTTTCAAAAATTCACCTATTTTCAAAATATCATAATTTTTTTGTCCATGATTTCTCCAACTTGACCCACTGTGCAAAAGACTTCATTTTTTGTCTACTTTAACATATAAAAAAAATAAAAAAAAAAACAAAAATACGATTTTTGAGAAAATTGATTTTTAAGCTTTATTTTCGATATATAAAAAATTACAAAATTTTTTTAAAGTGTATATTTTTTTCCAGATAGTCCCAACAATAATCTAAAACTTTGCGGAAGGCACCAAACTGATCGGACAAACCGTTTCTAAGTTATAATTTTTTGAAAATTATTAAGGATTTTTTTCTTAGGCCCTTCTCAAAAGTAAGGCTAGAGTCAAAATGGCGAGCCGTTGATGCAAAAAGGCATTTTTGGGCATAAAGAGGGCATGTGCAAAATTTCATTCAAATCAAAAAATATAAAAATGAAATTTGGGAAAAAAAAGTCGTCATGTTCTGTGGAACCGCTCAACTGGATTGCTATATAAATTGATTCTTTAGCAACAAAGGTTATTTGTAGGGGTTGTATGGTTGGCACAGCGTATTCAAGAATACTATATCCATCGTGATAATCTAGGTTTTTAAATTTCCTTTGGTAGCTGTACTGAATCATACTATTTGTTTTCTATTATTTATAATGTTATTTAACTGAAAATAATGGAATTTTTGAATTAGGGTAATTTACGGCTTCGGCCCAATCGACTATTATCGGCAACTGAATTTGAAACGCCAAATACACAGTGTTTTTCTATCAAAGCACACCAATGAAAACATTCAGATGATTCTTTGTTCTATCAGCTTCCCGCGGACGATATTTCCGAAACGGAACAAACAATATAGACAGAGAAGTTACCATTTCTAACGAACATACTAAAAATGCGGATGATTTGGAGCTGTTGAAGAGATTCGTCTGCAGTTCTTACAGGAAAGCTGCCGAAGAGAATGAGGCTCCCGACTGACAAGAGATGCTGGAAGCGTTGTAAAGACGTTTCCAATAAGCTTTTACCAAGTTTGTCGGTGTGAATCGATAGGGGACTGAGCAGCGCATACGTAATTTGTCTGCCTATGTCCAAGAAAAGAGATGCGTGGCATCGGCTTAGACTACTGAGGATACCTAAATTCTCTTATATTGAGTTGTTTTTTAAACAACTATTAAAAATCGTCGTTCTCTGTTAGAAGTGTCATCAGAATTCCTAAACTCAGGTGGTGATAAAATTCAATATTTATTGAAAGGAATCGTTCGATTTGATTCAGAATTATTTCATCTTCGAAAAAAAAAATCATCTTGATTCATGAGTATTGTAGGGATGGCGACCAAACAAAACACGCGGTTGAACTTACGACGTTTCATTTTTCGCGTCTGAACGTGTCGGTTAGTAAACTCACAATGACACAGGAAGTGTGTCAAGAAAATATACAAAGGTGGTTTTCAAAATAAAACACACTGAAACAAAAAATTGGAACGGAAACACGATAATCGATAAACGAACACAATCGGGAATTGACGGAATACACTTTTGTCGAAAATCAGTCATAAATCTAACACACGGAATATTACAACTCGGCCATTACTGACCAATGATCGTCTCGATCATGACATAAACACACAAAACACAAACAATTACGGCAAACAATTAACATATGACAAGTGTTGCTTTCCTTTAGTGCATCTCATTTTTACGGAGACCTCCAGTCTGCCCGTCTCTTAATACGAGCAGCTTCAATTACTTATACCGTCATAAGGACGTTGAGTTATCTGACAGTTCTCAATATCTCTAAAAACATGACGATCATTTGGCAGTGTCTTATGAATACGATATGGGCCTCGATATTTGGAACTGTTAATGCCAATCGTAGTATCAACGTTGCGTATAACAACATATTCGCCCTCAGTAAAGCTATGTGGTATTGCATGAGTTTTATCAAACAAAGAGAAATTTTTGTTCTGAGAATTTTCTAAGTAAAGGGATGCAAATTCACGCAACATCGGTAGATCCCGGATTTCTTCCGAATTTGACCTATCTTCCAAATACTCGGACGAACTGTCAATCTCCCGTCCCCTTTGACCAACACCGAATAACAGAATGGATGGAGTTTGATGCGTACTGGAATGAACGGAGTTATTCATAGCAAATTCCACTTTATTCAGCATTTTGGTCCAATCGGAATGTTGAACTGGCTCAGATACCTTACCCAACATAGATTTGAGAACACGATTAACACGTTCGACCTGCCCATTTGCTTGAGCAGAAGCATCTTTTACGTGTTCTACATTCTTTTCCAACAAGTAAGCAACGAACCCCAGAGATGTAAAACAGGATCCTTCTTCTTCTTCTCTTCTTTCTGGCGTTACTTCCCAACTGGGACAAAGCCTGCTTCTCAGATTAGTGTTCTTATGAGCACTTCCACAGTTATTAACTGAGAGCTTTCTTTGCCGATTGACCATTTTTGCATGTGTATATCGTGTGGCAGGTACGAAGATACTCTATGCCCTGGGAATCGAGAAAATTTCCATTACGAAAAGATCCTAGACCAGCGGGATTCGAACCCACGGCCCTCAGCATGGTCATGCTGAATAGCTGCGCGTTTACCGCTACGGCTATTTGGGCCCCAAAAAACAGGATCCTCTATCACTTATAATTCTACGGGGCCGTCTATAACACTCAAAGTAATTATCTAAGCAGGTGCAAACTTCTCTTGTACTCGAAGAATTTACAGCATACAATTTTACATATTTCGTAAACGCATCAACAATCACTAGAATGTGTTTCCTCTTAGATACAATCAAAGGAAATGGACTAAAATGATCAATATGAACAGTGTCGAACGGAAAAGGTTTCTTTGGAATGCTATGCAAAACTCGACCACCATCGGAATTTGAATCGGAATACATAATACAACGAACACAGTTTTTGACGTATTTTCAACTTTTTTCGGAAACCAATAGTGCATTCTCAATTGATCTAAGGTCTTCGTTATACCCAGATGACACAACTTTTCATGAACATAACGTACAACATGAGTTTCCATTTCAGCAGGAACATGAAACAAGACTTCCCATTCGGAGTTGTACGGTATACCAATCCATCGTCCAAAGTAAAATCCTTCACAATACCATTCTCAAGCTCTTCTCTTAATTTGAGGATAATCGGATTACGTCCTTACGCCAACTGCAATTGAAAGTCGATATCATCTGGAGTAATCCTGGAAACAACTGGATTTTGACTGACAGGAATACGACTTAGTGCATCCACGTGATTCATTAATTTACCGCTGCGGTGCTGAATGGTTCAAATGGTGATTTTCAAGCTCCAAAGCCCACCTGGCGATCTTAGCATTAATGCTTTTCTTGCTTGAGATCATAGCAAGAGAATTACAATCAGTAAAAATTCGGAATGGAATACCCTCTAGGTAAATTTGGAACTTACGCAGAGAATAAATTATTGCTAATGTTTCCAGTTCAAAACTGTGCTAACGGGATTCAGCAGCTGTTGTCCGTTTAGATAAATAAGCAATCGGATACAATTTGCCATCTACAACTAGACATGAGCTGATACTAGTTTTTCACGTAATGCAATGAACGAACGTTTGCAAATATCATCGAACTCAAACTTAGAACCTGGTTTTTATCAAATTACGTAGTGGCAATGAAATAGAACAAAATGATGGAACGAAGCGGAAATATGAAAATAAACCGCCCAGACAACCAGAAATCGCATGAAAGTTCACGTAATAACTCGTTTATTCATACAAATTACATCAAACCCACAATACACGGTGGATAAAATCGTCAGATTGATAGATTTCCTCGCATAAAAAAGCTATTTACTGAGTTCATTTAAACATATTGTTTCGTTCCGTACACTCGTACAGATTAAGTCGAATTAATCCATAGCAGCTGTCAAATCAACATTTGTTATCATGAGTTAAGTCGCATAAGATCACAGGTTAGTTCGGTAGAATATTTATACACTCGCATTGTATGTTATTATTCATTATGCACATGCAACGCCTCCACTTTTGTACGCAGAAGGTTTTTTCGCGACATGTTATAAGTGAAATGTTGCACATATAAAGCCTCCAGAGGATTTTGTTATACGAACATTTTGGTTGTCTGGGCGACACACGTACTCACTTCTTTGGCATCAGATGGAAACGGCATACCGTAATCCGGCGTATCATTGATCAACGGGGTAACATTGATCGGAATGACCCATCTCGTAAAAAGTTCGTATCATCATTTATTGATGAAATATTTCCAAAGCAAAAGGTTTTTTAAGTATACCCGAGCAACACACATGTTATAATTATATATTATCAACTTATATATGACTAGTTTTGGTCATATATAATTTAATAATACACAATTATATGTAACTTGTGTGTTGCTGGGGTACTGTACAAGTCGTAGTGACGAAAAAATGAAATTTAAAGAATATCTCTGTCATTGTCTCGCCGTCTGATGACAGTGAGAGAAGCATCTATGTAAAAGTCAATACACGGTATTTAGATTGACGCTTTCCAGCCCTGACTGTGATGGATTTAAAGTGGACGTTAGAAGCAAGTTAAAGATACAATCACGAAGTACGAGGAAAGAGACGGGCCTGGGATTGAATCCATGACCTTCTGCTTATGAAGTAGAAGCGGTAGCCATTAGACAATCACCCCCGTCTATAAGTACGAGTACGCTGCGCAATACTATATCTCAGTTTTGGCCCATGGTAGTCATAATGTTGGGCAGGCCTGTTCTATAAAAATTGTGAGCAAGCAAAATTCGAGCTATTTTTATTCGAAAGTAATACATTTTCTTGAATGGAACAATTACCTAAACATACCATTGGAAAGGTTGAAAAACGTAGAATGTTTTAGTACGCTCCTTTAAAACAAAACTGATGGAAATGTCACGTACACCCGTTTACGTTTTGAATTTCAGTTCATAATACAAACAAAACATACAGTCACCGGAATCGCACCGTCCTATTACGATAGACCTTCACGACCGCCATAAAGTCCCGCAGGCGGTCCTACCGAAATGCCTTACGTAGTCGTAGGCTTAAGCTTTGTGATTTCGCCAAGCGACCAACCGGTGACCAGGAGAGGGTGATTACCGCACACTGACCTCCGGGCAGAGGGTTGGCCACCAACAGGTGAACAGTAGGAAATTTGTGCGATTGAAGCTTCTCCCAGCGGACTTTTCTCAGCGTGAACACTGTCGGAACGTCTAGCAGAATTGCAACAGAAAGGTGGACAACGAATTTAAATTCGCTACATTACCGAATCATGCTCCAAATAGTGTTTCTAAACATGAGCTTTGTATTCATTTTTGTTATCTAAAATTATATAATGTTGCCATTACCTAAATAATATTACTATGGAAATTTTCAAATAGTTTTAACACATCTCATTATTTAAGCATCGTGAATTAAGTCTATTCAGTGCACTAAACAAAACAGCAGAGAGGAGTGTCACCAAACACACACCTTACTGCTTCCTTAGCCTAACAACCAGCAAACAGCACCGAAGGAAACATAAATCGGAAAGAAAAGCCTTCGGGGTACATTATGTTGGAGCTGTTGCTCGGTTGGCCTTTGCTTTCCGTTTTTTGCCGCCCTTTTCGCCTCACTGAACTCTTACCGCATGTTAGCGCCTAGTATCACCACTTGTAGCCGTCCAAAGATACCATATCTACAGCATGTGCCGTTTGTAGTTTGCTGGTGCACTTTTCTGTCTGAGCCCTGTTGGCAGTAGTGATTTTACCCTTTTTTTTATTTTGTTTTGCTCACTTCCATTCAGTCAGTGTGTTATGTCCGATATTTATGTTTCTATTTGCTCACGTTTTCACAGAGAATAGGTAACACACGCGAGTGTTGCGCAGCATTATATGTATGTGCCTTTCCCACTGTTGGCTGTCGCTCGGATGTCGATAATAGTTGTGTAAATGGCCGATAATGGCACTTTGTTGGATGTAAGACAGGAGACGATGGTTTTTTTTGCTCGAACTTGAGACTATATCTATGGGAACTAATGAAGTGTGATTTTGGAGTAACATGATGATGGTTATTGAAAATACTCGAACATGTTCGTCTGTTAAATGTTCCTCGTTGAAGTGTGAGGACCTAAGCACATTTGACTTCAGGTATGAGATTTTTCTTAGTCTAATGGTGAAGTTCGCGGCTACAAAGCGAAATCATGCTAAACGTGTAAGGGTTCAATTCCCGGTCGGTCTACGATATTTCCGTAATGCAAATTTCCTTGACTTCCCTGGGTATAGAGTATCTCTGTGATTGCCACACAATATATGAATGCGAAACTGAAAACATATTCAATAACTGAAGAAGTGTTCTTAGAACATTAAAAAAATCAAGAACTTAAGGTTTTTAATGTTTAATATTTGATTATTTACTACATTAGTTCACTACACTTTTTTATATTAAACTTTGGGAGGGATTATTAGAGTATGTTTAAAACTACAAATAAACTTTAACACTTCACTTTTTGCAAAAAAAAAAATAATATACTAAAATCACTAAGGTGAGCAAATACCTTTAAACTCTAATATGTGTTGCTTATCTTGACAGATAGGCCTATTTCGTCTGCGACTTACAGACTTCTTCAGTGTCGAGTGCTTCAAGTCGAGCACTCGACACTGAAGAAGTCTGTAAGTCGCAGACGAAATAGGCCTATCTGTCAAGATAAGCAACACATATTAGAGTTTAAAGGTATTTGCTCACCTTATTGATTTTAGTATTTTTTTTTTTTTTTTTGCAAAAAGTGAAGTGTTAAAGTTTATTTGTAGTTTAACATTAATTCAGCCATTCCATGAAAAACCGATCTAGTGGGTCACCGAATTTCGTGAAAATTTGCTATTTTGTTCCTTATCCGAAATAAGGAAACACGAGTTTTTTGGATTTTTTGATTAGGGTGACTATTTCCGAAATAAGGTGACCAGAAAAATCAGGGATGTATGTGTTTTAGTTTTTGAGATATTTTTTTTTGAAAATAAAAAAAAACTCATTTTTCATCGGCACACACTGTAGGTCTCAGTGCATTAGATTTTTTATTTTTAAAAACATCATAACTTTCGAACAGCTCAACCGATTTCCTTTTTTTATGGAATGAAAGCTAAAGATTTCAACACAAACAATTTTTATGAAATTTTACATTTTTCCTGAAAAATCAAAATTTGTAGCCTTCATTTCGTCCAAAAAGATTGAAAATCGGTTGAACGGTCCAAAAGTTATAACTTTTTTAAAGTTAAAATTTTGCAAAATCTTTTTTTTCTGGTCACCTTATTTCGAAAATGGTCACCCTAATCAAAAAATCCAAAAAACACGTGTTTCCTTATATCGGATAAGGAAAAAATAGCAAAGTTTCATGGAATTCGGAGACTCACTAGATCGGTTTTTCATGGAATGGCTGAATTACTTTATTAAGATGATTATAAAACGAAGCCAAACTTTGAATTTTGAAGTGCACAAGACTGGTGAATCTGACAACAGTTCGCTTTGAAAATAAATCAAATTGCTTGCTTGTTGGTGGTGACCAATGCACTATGGTCCAGGAATCAGTTTTACGCGGAAAGATGCATTTTGAGCTTTAGAATGAAACATTAGACAAAAACGGTCTTCTACAAAGTTGTTTGTATTAGTTAAGCCCTTTGTTTGATGTTATTGAAAATTAGGGTGGACCACATTTTCATAGAAATTGTGTAACTAACTTTCTTATTTGTAGAAATTATATTATACATGCTTCAGCAAAGTTGTAGACCATTCAATTTCAAGCAACTTTGCCAAAAAAAGTTTTTTTGTATCTCTTAAATTGACCGATTTAGAGCTTTTTTCCTACGGTGACATAGGGTGGTCCGAACAAAACTGGTTTTCTGGCTCTAGAGTTTTCAATTCAAATTTCTCATCAAAGTAGTCTATGAAACACTTTTAGAGCATTCAAAAGACAAAATAAAATTGTATATTATATCAAAAAATTACAGATGTGTTATTTTTGTAACTCGAATAAAACGTTTTGAAAATCAAATATTTTTTATCACAAAAACTTTAATAACTTTTGAACTAAAATAGATATCAACAATCTTTTTGCATGAAAATTTGCGTTTTGTTAAGTTCTAAAAGTCGTTCATAGACGACTTTGACGAGAAAATAATATTAAAAAACTAGAGTTGAAAAACTTATTTTTGTTGGACCACCCTGCGATGATTAGGAAAAAATGCTCTAGATTGGTCAAATTTCGAGCTACAGAAAAACTTTTTTTGGCAAAGTTGATCAAAATTTCAAGTTCTACCGCTTTGCCTAAGAGCATATACCAGTATTTTTGCAAATAAAAAAGTTGATTATATGATATGTGTGATATTGTGGACCACCCTAGTTTCAAACCACACAGTATGTAAGCTTACATTTTTAGAAACAATTTTGTAGAAGATCATTTTTGTCTAAAATTTCATTTACATGCCCAAAATGCAAAATAATAAAGAAATACCGTCAAGCTACCATTCACAGTGCATTTAAGAAAAAAATGTACTTCAAAAAATTATACAACTTTTCCAAATAATTTGGAGCTTACTAGAATACCACTACGTAGCGTGAAATTATATCATAATTCAGGGAAAAATCTAAAACTAGTGATGCATAATAAAAAAATACTCAAAAATTATGTTTGAAAATGTCATGCTAAGGTCGCCTCATACCGTTCTATGTCACCATTTACCGTGCACACTAGTGCACCATTCACCGTGCGTATAGTTTTCGTCGTGATTTTATTTCGTATCTTGAAAAAACGTTGTTGATGGAGCAACTATGTTGCTAGTAGTGTGCGTACTCATTTTTAAGAGTATTCAAATCTTCATTTACAATAAAAACCATAAAAAGTTTAGAAAATGGCTTAATAATTATTTTTTCACTAAAATCGTTAAAGGAGGTTTGACTGTATTGTCAAAGCCATTCCATATTCCCTAAAAAACTAAATATAAAGTTGTTGAATCACGATATAACATTGAATCTAGTATTACCAAATAATTTCATGCCTTTTACACTAATGCACGGTAATAGGAACCATATATATTGAAGAGGGTCCATTCACCGTGCATTGGGGTTTCGACTGAGACACAATAAAAATTTTAATTTGCATAAAATCTCATTGCTCATACGATGAAATACATCTTACTAATAGTATCCACAGCAAAAACTAAATGGAATTTTGAAAAATTTCGTACTCTAACGTTTAAATTAAAAATGTGAATTGTTGGCGTTTCTACTAAGAGTGTTGGAAAATCTCATTATCAAAAAGAATTCAAATGATTTTGACTACATAAACTAGGTTTTTCAAAAAGCTTTGTGACAAAAACTACTTCATTTAATCAGTTTTATGTTATTTTGCTGACAAAAGAATAATTTGTGAAAATTGTATGAATATTCTGTAGGAATTTGTATATGTGCACGGTGAATGGAGGCCGCACGGTGACTGGTGACTTAACGGTACATACTATGAAAATCTTCAAAATAGTTTTAGAGTCCTATCTTTCTTATTTCGCATTTCTCGTCAAAGCGGTCTATGAACGACTTGAAGAACTTAACAAAACGCAAATTTTCATGCAAAAATATTGATGATATCTATTTTAGTTCAAAAGTTATTAAAGTTTTTCTGCTTAAAATCCTTTGTTTTTCAAGGCATTTTATTAGAATTACAAAAATAACACATCTGTAGTTTTTTGATATAATATACAATTTTATTTTGTCTTGTGAATGCCGTTAAAAGATATTTTTTATACTTGGCCCAATCAGAGATATTCACAATCAAAGTAGGCATGATTTTGAGAGAAAAACAACAATAACTCCTAAACGGAACGAGATAGCGAGTTTCTTCACTCACCAAATTACGCATTTTTCAAAGCTCTAAAAGTGTTTCATAGACTACTTTGATGAGAAATTTCAATTGAAAACTCTAGAGCCAGAAAACCAGTTTTGTTCGGACCACCCTATGTCACCGTAGGAAAAAAGCTCTAAATCGGTCAATTTAAGAGATACAAAAAAACTTTTTTTGGCAAGGTGCTTGAAATTGAATGGTCTACAACTTTGCTGAAGCATGTATAATATAATTTCTACAAATAAGAAAGTTAGTTACACAATTTCTATGAAAATGTGGTCCACCCTAATTTTCAATAACATCAAAAAAAGGGCTTAACTAATACAAACAACTTTGTAGAAGACCGTTTTTGTCTAATGTTTTATTCTAAAGCTCAAAATGCATCTTTCCGCGCAAAACTGATTCCTGGACCACTGTGCAATGGAATACATTTTTAACGTGGAGCCGCTCTTAGGTTCTCAAGTCTTGTGCTCTTGAAAATTTGAGGTGTGGCTTCGTTCTATAATCAAAAAGTGGATAACTTTTTAATCGTTTGGACTACAAGAAAAAATACACTAGAAAAATATTTAATATTTATCATGAAGAATTCAAAAATAAAACTTAAATATTAAATAACAAAAAGAAATAAATATATTTCTTAAATTTTTGGCATAGAATCTCATTAGGAAACAGATATAGTTTCATAATGGAGAAATTTGTATTGAATTTCGAGTTTAATACAAAAAATATTAATAAATAAATGAGTACGGCCATTTTCATTAGTTATTTGGGATTTCCTATTAAGAGCGATACATTTTCGAGAGTTTAAGACATATTTCTCTCTACTGACTTATTTTCCTTGATGAAGATATGGATTGGGAATAACTAATAGAAATTTTATTACATCTGAATGAACACCTGAAAAAGTTTCCGGATGAATTAGCGAAGCAGTTTCTTAAGAAACTTTGAAAGAAAATTCCGGAAAAACTTCTAGAAAACTTTCTTTAAGAATTTCGAGAGGAACTTACGGATGAATACCAAGATAAAATTTTGGGATAAACTCTACCGCAACTTCCAGATGAACTCCTACAGTTACTTCTTAAAAACAACTCTTGCAGGAATTTTCGGAGGAACCACTACAGGAACTTCCGTAGGAACTCCAACTGGGACTTCTGGAGGAAATCCAACCGGAGCTTACAAAGGAGCTTCCGAAGTAACTCTTAGAGGAACTTCCGAACGAACTTCTTCATGACCTTCAGGAGAACTTCCAGTGAAACTACCATAGGTACTTCCGAAGGAACTCTTATGGGAACTTCCGAAGTTACTGCTACAGGAAATGTCGAATAAAAAAGAGCTTCCGGCGGCACTTTCAGTGAAACTCTCTCAGATACTTCCGGAGGAACTCGTACGGGAACTTTCAGAGCAACTCCTACAGGAACTTCCGGAGGAACTTTTGCAGTAATTTTCAGAGGAACATCAACAGTAATTTCCTACGGAAATTTTCAGAGGAACTCTTACAGGAACGATCGGAGGAACTTCTACAGGAACCTCTGGCTCAACTTTTACAGGAAGTTTCAGTTGAATTTCTACAGGAACTTCCGAAGAATCTGCCACAGGAAATTCCGGATAAACTCCTACGGTAACTTCTGGATGAACTCCTTAGGAAACTTTTGAAGAAAATTCCAGAGGATTCATCGAAAGACCTCAAACTAATTTCCCAGACGAACTTCTTGAGCATCGTCATAATCATAATCTTCTAGAAGAATTAGCAAATCTGCCAAAGGCGCTCCTTAAATAATTTCTGGAAAAAAAATTCTGGAAAAAATTCTGTTAAACTTCTAAGATAAGTTTCCGCCAGGAATTGCAGAATAAACTAACGGAGGAATTCCAGGAACAAACTTCTGTTGACAATCCTAAAAAAATTGCTGAACGATTTTCCAGAGGAGTTTCTGCAGATACCACTAAATTTTAAACAGACATCAGAAAGTTAAATGGTCCGGCAGCAGCTATTGGATTTTGGCAAAACAGTGTAGTTAGGAAGATGCAGACGTAAAACCATTTTATTAGCTGTCAAACAATATCACCATCATGTGCAGTGTCCCAGACCATCTTCGCCCTCCATCGCTGCTAGCAAACAGATTTGTGAGAAGTTATCAAGCTAGTTTCGTGAAAGAGCAATCGACAACAGATACATCTTTACGTTGCGGTAGGCACTCCAAAAGTTTCTCGAATATCAAGTTTTTACGCACGAGTTCAAAGTGACGTGTGGAACTATGAATCAAAAGCTAGAGTTATGGTAAATTATGCACGAGAATTGTCTTCCCGGGAAACTGACTTGACCGATCAAGACAACAGTTTATAGTGCACAGTATTGTGTGCTCTTGCGAAACTCCTCAGATAATTTGCAGAGGAACTCTTAGAAGATCTACCGGAGAAACTCTTAGAAAAAAGTCCAGAAGAAATTCTAAAGAATCTTCTAGAGGAACTCCAGAATTTGTGAAACTTCTGGAAAAAAAACTAGGGAAACTTGCAGTGGAATTATGAAAGAAACTTAAAGAAGAAATAATAAACCAACTTCAAGAGAAACTCCAGAATAGGGGATACTTCTGGGGGAACTCCTTAGTGAACTTCCAGAGCAACTCCTACGGAAAACTTACGGAGATAAACTTTTTGGATAAACTCTACCGCAACTTCCACAAGAACCCCAAAGAAACTCTTACAGGAACTGCTGGAAGAACTACCGGAGGCATTCCTACAGGAACTTCTGCAGGAACTTCGACAGGAACTCTTACAGGAACTTCCAGTGAAACTCCTACTGGAACTTCCAGATGAGCTCCTAGAGAATCTTCCGGAAGAACTCCTATAGAAACTTTGTGAGGAACTCCTACAGTAACTTCCAGAGGAACTTCTACAGTAACTTCTTGAATAACTCTTACAGGAATTTTTGGAGGAGCTACTACAGTAACTTCCGTAGGAAAACTTTAACTTCTGGAGGAACTTCAACCGTGACTTCTGGAGAAACTCCAACCGAAACTTACAAAGGAGCTTCCGAAGTAACTCCTACAAGAACTCCCGAACGAACTTCCTCAGGACCTTCTGGAAAAGCTTCATGTGAAACTACCTCAGGTACTTCCGAAGTAACTGCCGAACAAATTTTCCGTCCGGAGGAACTTCCGGTGAAACTCTCTCAGGAACTTCCGGAGGAGCTCATACGGGAATTATCAGATGAGCTCCTACAGGAACTTCCGGAGGAACTTCTACAGTAACTTCCGGAGGAACTTTTGCAGTAACTTTCACAGGAACTTCAACAGTAATTCCCAGAGGAACTTCTACAGGAACTTTTGGAGTAACTCTTACGTAAAGAGGAGCCACTACGGGAACTTCTAGAGGAACTCTTACATGCACTTCCGGAGAAGCTTCTACAGGAATCTCCGGCTCCACTTCTACAGGAACCTCCGGCACAACTTCTACTGGAACTTCCAACTGAATTTCTACAGGAACTTCCGGAGAAACTCCTACAGGAAATTCCGGCTGAACTCCTACGGGAATTTCTGGATGAACTTCTTAGGCAACCATTGGAGAAAATTCTACAGGATCCATCGAAACACATTCTAAAGGCAGTTATTGTAAAACTTCTGGGATAATTTAAAATCAGAAAAAATTCCAAGATAAGTGCATAATGATAACCGCCTTAATTCAAGAAGCGCAATCATTGCACATGTTGATGTTGTAACGGAAAGTAACGACCATTGACTTAATGAGAAAAGTGATTTCATCGTAGTTATTCACGGCATGTCAGTGAAAAATAATACCTCCACTATTGGTACACTGTTCCTTTAGTTGCGGTATATTTGTAATTTGTGTTCCTTCAGTTGCGGTATCCGTTGTTTTCTTATGGGATCCTCCACTATAGGAACACTTTACCGAAACTTTTGGTACAAGCAAGAACAGTTTTAGCAAATTTAGTGATTTTTCATCAGTTTTCAAGCAATTTGGACGCTCTTTTCAACTATTTGAAACTGAGAATTGTCTTCCCGGGAAACTGACTTGACCGATCAAGAAAACAGTTTATAGTGCACAGTATTGTGTGCTCTTGCGAAACTCCTCAGATAATTTGCAGAGGAACTCTTAGAAGATCTACCGGAGAAACTCTTAGAAAAAAGTCCAGAAGAAATTCTAAAGAATCTTCTAGAGGAACTCCAGAATTTGTGAAAATTCTGGAAAAAAAAACTAGGGAAACTTGCAGTGGAATTATGAAAGAAACTTAAAGAAGAAATAATAAACCAACTTCAAGAGAAACTCCAGGATAGGGGATACTTCTGGGGGAACTACTTAGTGAACTTCCAGAGCAACTCCTACGGAAAGCTTACGGAGATAAACTTTTGGGATAAACTCTACCGCAACTTCCACAAGAACCCCAAAGAAACTCTTACAGGAACTGCTGGAAGAACTATCGGAGGCATTCCTACAGGAACTTCTGCAGGAACTTCTGCAGGAACTTCGACAAGAACTTCCAGTGAAACTCCTACTGGAACTTCCAGATGAGCTCCTAGAGAATCTTCCGGAAGAACTCCTATAGAAACTTCGTGAGGAACTCCTACAGTAACTTCCAGAGGAACTTCTACAGTAACTTCTTGAATAACTCTTACAGGAATTTTTGGAGGAGCTACTACAGTAACTTCCGTAGGAACTTTAATTTCTGGAGGAACTTCAACCGTGACTTCTGGAGAAACTCCAACCGAAACTTACAAAGGAGCTTCCGAAGTAACTCCTACAAGAACTCCCGAACGAACTTCCTCAGGACCTTTCAGAGGAACTTCATGTGAAACTACCTCAGGTACTTCCGAAGTAACTGCCGAACAAATTTTCCGTCCGGAGGCACTTCCGGTGAAACTCTCTCAGGAACTTCCGGAGGAGCTCATACGGGAATTATTAGATGAGCTGTTACAGGAACTTCCGGAGGAACTTCTACAGTAACTTCCGGAGGAACTTTTGCAGTAAGTTTCACAGGAACTTCAACAGTTATTCCCAGAGGAACTTCTACAGGAACTTTTGGAGTAACTCCTACGTAAAATTTTCAGAGGAGCCACTACGGGAACTTCTAGAGGAACTCTTACAGGTACTTCCGGAGTAGCTTCTACAGGAATCTCCGGCTCCACTTCTACAGGAACCTCCGGCACCACTTCTACTGCAATTTCCAACTGAATTTCTACAGGAACTTCCGGAGAAACTCCTACAGGAAATTCCGGCTGAACTCCTACGAGAACTTCTGGATGAACTCCTTAGGCAAACATTGGAGAAAATTCTACAGGATCTGTCGAATCACATTCTAAAGGCACTTATTGTAAAACTTCTGGGATAATTTATGGCAAAAAAAATCAGAAAAATTCCAAGATTAGTGCATAATGAACACTCGGAGGAATTCCAGGAAAAACTTCTGCAGACAATCCTGTAGGAATTGCTGATCAATTTTCTGGAGGAATTTCTGCAGATAGGGTAGATGTACTAATAGTGGAGGTACTAAGCGTGATTGAACTTCATTTAACCGCCTTAATTCAAGAAGCGCAATTAATGCACATGTTGATGTTGTAACGGGAAGTAACGACCTGGGAGGGAGGCACCGATACTACACACGAAATATAAGACAACGTTATTTTGAACTGCAAGATAACTCCAGCTTGCCAACAACAATCAAGGCAGGCTTCGAGAAAATCGGTAGTTTCCTTTTGTTGTGCACCTTCGATCTTTCCTGACAAACATGAAAAAAGGGCCACAGTTTTCTATGCACTAAATATTAATTTTTATTGGAAAAAGTAGAACGATGCGTTTTTCAATGCTTTATGTTCAATCAGATTAAATGATGCTCACGTGACATTACTTGCGTTATGTGCATGAATTGATTTTCATTCGATTTTTATCACTTTTGAAGAAATACAAAAATGAGTTTTAATCAGTTACGCGCTTTTTTCATGTTAGTCCAATGTTTGAGATCTGGGCTCACAGTGACAGTTCGTGACAGCTGAATCTCGGCTCACTATGACGTACAGAAATGTTGTATTGGTTTCTCCCTCCCAGGTAACGACCATTGACTCAATGAGAAAAATGATTTCATCGTAGTAATCCACGGCATGTCAGTGAAAAATAATACCTCCACTATTGGTACACTGTTCCTTTAGTCGCGGTATATTTTTAATTTGTGTTCCTATAGTTGCGGTATCCGTTGTTTTCTTATGGGATCCTCCACTATAGGAACACTTTACCGAAACTATTTGTACAAGCAAGAACAGTTTTAGCATCAGTTTTCAAGCAATTTGGACGCTCTTTTCAACTATTCCGTGTATCAACAAGCCAATACGTCGATTGGCAGTGTCGGTTCTGTGGCTAAGGCAATAAAATCAACTCGCAACTATAGGAACACCCACAACTAAGGGAATACTTACCCTACCACTTGTGGAATTTGTGAGAAGTTATCAAGCCAGTCTCGTGAAAGAACAATCGACAACAGACTAAATCTTTACGTTGCGGTAGACATTCCAAAAGTATCACGAATAACAAGTTCTTACGCACCACTTATTCATCAAGCTCATAGCGACGTATGATACTATCGACCCAAAGCTAGATTATGGAAAATTATGCACGAGAATGGTCTTCCCGGTTTACTGACTAGACCTTTCAAAGCAATAGTTGATAGTGCACAGTATTGTGTGTTCTTGCGAAACTTCTAAAATAATTTGCATAGGAACTCTTAGAAGATCTACCGGAAAAACTCCTAAAAAAACTACCAGAAGAAATTCTAAAAAAACTTCTAGAGGAACAATTCTGGAGTTCTGGAAACTTCAGGAAAAACTAAGGGAACTTAGAGTGGAATTATGAAGGAAACTTTCAGAAGCACTTCCAGAGCAACTCCTGCGGAAAACTTGCAGACGAATTCGTTGCGGAACTTTGAAGGAACTTTTACAAGAACTACTGGATGGTTCCTAGCGGAACTTCCATTGATTATCCTACGGAAAATTTCAGAAGAAGTTTTCAAAGGAACATCCAAATGAACTCCTAAAGGAGTTTCCGGAGGAATTAGCCAAGGAATTGCTAGAGAAACTTTGAGAGGAACTTCCCGAGAACTTTCTGGAAGAATTTCGAGAGGAACTTACGGTGTGTTATGGAGATAAACTTTTGGGGTAAACTTTACCGCAACTTTCACAAGAAATCCAGTGGAACTACTACAGGAACTTCCGGAGGAATTCTTACAGGAACTTTCTCAGGATCTTCTACAGGAATTTCCAGAGAAATTCCTACAGGAACTTCCAGAGGAACTCATACGGAAACTTCTGCAGTATCTTCTTGAAGAACTCTTACAGGAATTTTCCAATAGGAACTTCCGGAGGAATTCCAAGCAGGAATTCTGGAGGAACTCCAACCGGAACTTACAAAGAAGCTTCCGAAGTAACTCCTACAGGAACGCCCGAACGAACTTCTACAAGACCTTCCGGAGGAACTTCCAGTGAAACTACCTGAGGTACTTCCGGAGGAACTCATACGCCAAACTTCCGGAGTAACTGCTACAGGAACTGCCTAACAAAATGAGCTTCCGGAGGAACTTACAGTGAATCACTTTCGGAGGAACTCATACGAGAACTTTAAGAAGAACTCCTACAGTAACTTCCAGAGGAACTTCGGGAAGAACTTCTATAGTTGCTTCCGGAAGAACTTCAACAGTAATTTCCAGAGGAACTCCCACAGGAACTGTTCTTAAGGAAAATTCCAAAGGAACCACTACGCTAACTTCTAGAGAAACTACTACTGGAACTACCGAAGGGATTTCTACAGAAACTTAAGGAGAAACTCCTCCAGGAAGTTCCGAATGAACTCGTAAGGGAACATCTGGATAACTCCTTAGGTAAACTCTAGTGGAATTCTTAGAGCATCGTCCGGATAATCTTTCAGAGGAACTAACGGAACTACCAGAGGACTCTTAGGATAATTTCTGACAGAAAAACGGAAAATTTTCCGGAAAAAAACCAAGTTTAGCGATAGAATTGCAGAACTTTCGGAGGAATTCCAGGGAAAACTTATGCATGAATTGCTGGACGATTTTCCGGTTGAATTTCTACAGATACCACTTAATTTTTAACAGACGGGGTGAAATAGGGGTTTATATATGTTGCACCAATAACATTGCTTTCAATAGCTGAAGCTAAGATGAGATCTCAGGGTACAGATTAAAAAAGCTGAACGACAAAAAGTGCAAGTTGGTTACCTTGAAGCGGCTGCAATTGTAGTTCCATAAAAATAATATTTATCTGACCCGACAAATAGAAAGTGTAAGGCCACGCTTGGGCGTTATTTGAGAGGTAACTATAAAAAGACCGAAGTATCATAAAACTACCGCGATTGTGATGGGGCGAATGAGAATGCTCACTATTTTTTTTTTTCCAATGCAATGCACAAAGCCTGCATTGATAAACAGTTTCGAAGTATAATCGGGTTCGTTGCTTTAGATGCGTTGGAGTCACTTGTTGATACCGCGGCTAACTGCAGTCAGTTGTTTATGTTTGTTGATTCGATGGCACCAATATTTGCATGGTCGACGTAACCACCAGCTCTATCAAAGCTGGGAGAATGTGTTATTGTGTTCCTGGATGCACTCTTGCATCTGTTAACGATTTCGATTTAATAATTTGTGCTTTGTGTGAAGATAGAAATCAAAGTTGACTTAAGCAATGCGTAGTTAGAAAGCATTTTTGGTATATTGGCCTTATTGGCGCTTACGTCGACTTTGCGAACATGGCCAGAATACTCCATTCGGATGTGAGAAAACACTGATTACTTTAGTGCCTTTTCCTTCCAATTGAAAGCTTTCCAATAAATCCCGCCCCGATGCGTGACGCGTGGAATCGATCACAGCGATCTGCTATAAATGATGTACTAACGGTCGAGGGATTATCGCTTGGTAATTGTGGGTTTGGTTGGTACAAAAAGCTTAGCGAGCAAGTTCAAATGTGGGTCGTAGATCGTGATGAGATTAAGTATGTTTTGTAGAGTGGTGGGAGGATACAAGAAAAGGGTTATTGATATCTGATGGTTCCATGAAGCAGAGCCAGTGAAAGTGATAGTTGAAATTGTGTTCATATAAATCTTCATCTGTTCAGCTTTTCCTCGACATAAGAAAAGTCTTCATAGTTCTTGTTTACGTAAATGTGTAGTCTTTGGCGGTTTACAACTATTTTTGTATTATTTTAGATAGGCCAATTTACTGCTGCTGAAAACTGATATCGCATCCTACGCAATCAGTGCAATACCTCTCGACAAATTTGCATATACCGTACAATAATTACTTGCTCTGTTTCCAACTCAAAATCACCCAATTATAGTCTAATTATGAATCTCATCAATCAAGCCTCTTCCATCATTTATTACCGGACCGAGAGTTTCGTTGCACAACTATGCCTTAACAATAAAAACACAACTTTTCCCATCGCACTTCATTACTGTGGATCTCAGATGTGTTGCGACCGTTGCGATGTGTCGTCCGCTGTCACATTTAACCTCCCATTGCCCATGTTAATCAGATAAAACAAAACGCTACGCTCCTCGGGCACTTCCTCCGACTTTAGCATGGGAGTAAATGAAGTTTTTATCTATGTAATTGGTGACAACGAGAAAGTTTTAAACCTCCCGAAATGTGGATTTCAACTACGCTGCATCCATTACTGCACAGTGTGGTAAAGCATAAGAAATGTCCGCGTACTATCAACGTGTGACGATCTGGTCATGTCGGTTGGTTGACTAAGAAAATAAAAAAAAATGTATTGCGAAGTGCAAGATAACATGGGCGTCGGTAGAGAGGAGCACATTGAAATCAATCTATTCATTAATGCATTAAGAATTCATTAAGGAATCCCTTCAAAGATTGCTCTAACTATTCGGAGTTCCTGAAAAGCCACTGGAGGGATTATTTCATATGTTTTTCCTGAGAGAACCTAGAATCATTCCAGTGAATTCTAAATAATTAGGTAAGGTGTTTCGAGGTATTTTTTTGGGAATGCCTTCAACAATTCCTCCAGATGTTCATCCATGAATTCGAACGAGAACTTCTCTTAAAACTACTCCAAGAACAAATCTGGGATTCTCCCAGATTCTTCGCTTGAAAATAATGTTCCTTTCTAGTATTTCTTCAGAAATTCTTCCAGAGACTTCTTCAAGCATTCCTTCAGAAAAATATCTACTGGAATTCTTGCAGAGATGTCTCCAAGGGTTTCTCCAGAGATTCCTCCAGGAGTTACACGATGCCATTTTTTTAGGAGTACTCCTGATATTTATCCAGAAATTCCTTCGAAGAAGCATTGAGTGAATTCCTCAGGTAGTCTTACCGAAATTTCTCCAGGAATGATTCTGGATTATTCTAATTTTTCTCAACGGATTGCTCTAGAGATTCTACCAGGAATCTCTACTGGGATTCTACAAGTAATTACTTCCTGAGATTCCCTTAGAAGTTTATCAAGAGAATTGTTCTGGGCCTCAAAAAATACCTTCCGGAATCTGTCCAAGAATTCCTGTAGAAATTCTTTAAGAGATTCCATTATTATTTCCTACAGGAATTTTATCAGAAATAATCTCGAGAAATTTTTTTGGGATTCCTTCAAGAATGTTTGCAGAAACTTCTTCTATAAAGATTTTTTTTGGAGAAATCCGCAGATAAATCACTGGAGAAAAGCTTGGAAGGATTCAAGGATAGATTGTAAGAGGAACCAATAGAAAAAATATTGAGACTTCTCTGTAAGTTTTACGGGGGAACTTCTGGGAAAATACGCTGGAGGAATATATGGTCAAATCTCTGGAAAAATACAAGGATTAATTCTTGGAACAACTTTTAAAGGAATTCTAAAATGAGTTTTCTGGAGTAACCTGTAAAGAAATTCCTGTAGAAATTGCTGGAAAAATCTCAGGAGGAGTACGTGGGTAAGTTGGAGGCATCTTTGGAGAAATCCCTGGAGAAATTTTCAGGACTATCCTTGGAAACATTTCAGGAAGAATTTCTGTAAAGATTTTGCTGGAGAAATCTCTGTCTATATTTTTCTGAATAAATCTCTGGAATAATTCTTGGACAAATTGCCAACTTTATAAAGAATGACGTGGAAAAATCTTTGGACATTTTTCTGAAAGAATCACCGATGGAGTTTCCACAAAAAACTCTTTAGAAAAAATCACTAGAGTATTGGAATAAAGCTTTAGTGGGACTGGTCTAGAAAATACGATTGTGATTGAAAGTTCTTTATAAGGGAATCCATATCGTTTTATTTTTTTGAGAAATTGCTTGCAAAATTATTTGAAGATTCCCTGGATAAATAGATACTTTAGAGATTTGGAGAAAATTATGAATAATAAAACGACCTACTGGGTGGCGATACCACATTAGCCGGGTCAACTAGTCGAAAATGAAATCCCGTAAGGTTTTTTTTTTTTAGAAAGTTCTCAATAAATTTTCAGAGAACAGGTATTCGTTCTTTTAGTTTTATATGAAAAACATGGTTTTAGTTGATAGTTTTTGTGGGTATGGCCATTCTGGACACAATGGCACAAGGGCACCTTGAATTTGTTACAGAAATAAATGGTACATGTCACATTCAGTAGTTGATACGCATGTATGGTACGACAGTTTACAAGAGCATCAAGAGGACCAACAACTAGATTTGGTAGTGGTGTGAACATTTTCTGACAATCATATAGTTTTATCATGCGACAGCTCGCAATTCATGATTTTTCATCCAGATCTGCGCTTGAGTTGAAAAAAGTCCCTGGAACATAAAACATGCTTTCATCTGCGCAGTCTATATTATAAAAAAAAAACCTTATAAAATAAAGATAGCGTAACCGAACAGCATGTTTTATGTTCCAGGGACTTCTTTAAGAATTCCTCCAGAGATTTCCTCGGGAATCCCTCCATAGGCTCATGCAATAATTTCTCCAGCATTTTTTCCAAAAAGTTTACCAAGGATTCCTCTAGAGATCACTCTAGATTTTTTTAAAGAAGTTCCTCTATGCATTGCTATGGAATCCCTCCAGAAACTATTACAGAGATTTCTCAAAAAACTTCTTCAGAAATGGAGTTCTCAGAGAATCTCTATAAAAATCGGGTAGAAACCTGGAGGACTTCTTATTTTATTTGATGAAATACCTGGACGAACTCATGAGTGAAACTCTGTAGGAATTTATAGAGGAATTATTAGATTTTTTGGAAGCCCAGAACGAATCTCTGGAGAAATATCAAAGGAAATACCTGAAGGATTACCAGGAAAATCATAAGAATAATTCACGTAGTGAATTTCCTGGGAAAATTTCTGAAGGAAACTCTTGAGGAATCTCTATAGGAATTTAAAAAGTTATTGCTTGTAGAAACTTTAGATAAATTATCGGTGGAATCTCCGGAAGAATTTCTAATGCGATCTCTGAAGGAAATCGCAGAAATAATTCCTAGAAAAATATCAAGAGAACTACTTGAAGAATTTCTGGAGAAATCACTGGCGTAATATCTGATGTAATCCTCTAAGAAATTGTCGCAGTGTAACCTGGAGAAAGCCTTAAGAACATCCCTGCAAATAGTAATAGAGGTTTTCATAGAGGAAATCTTAGGTGTTTCTGGAAGATTTTTTGCAGGAATATAAGGAGAAATTCCTTTAAGAATTTTTGGAAGAATCTCTGAAGGAGTATTTAATGATTTCTGGAAAATATTCCTGAGTAATCCATTGATTTATTGAAGATTTTTTTGGATGAATCTATGGTGAAATCTCTGGAGGCATTTCAGCAGAAACTCTTGACAAAATCGTTATAGAAATCCCTGTAGAAATATCTCTGCAAAACATCCTGGAATAATCCTTGGAGGAATTCCAGGAGGAACTCCTGGCGAACTTCCTGAACAAGTTGCTGGAAATATTTCTGGAGCCTTATCGGAACCAGTCTAGAAAATCTGGTACCGAACAAATGTTCTTTCTAATGGGTTTCGGAAGGAATCGATAAAACATTCATTGAACGATATTCTGAAGGATATTCTAAAATTCATGAAGTTCTTGAGTTTCCGACAAAATTTCCAAAGGATTTCCTCGACATTTTTATTGAGTCATTTCTGGAGACAATTCTTAAGATTTTTGCATTGATGTTTGCAAGGTCTTTGAAGGAATTCAAAGGAGAATTTTAAATAAATATCTGGAAGTAAAGAAGGATTAGTTGAGGGAAACCAGTGTGGAAGTTCAGAAGGTCAAGGACATCCGGGAAGCAAATAGTTTGGTTCGCGATCTTGCCGCTAGGTGGCACTAGTGAGCATGTAAAATTGAGAATTTCAAACTAGTTCTAGCTTGTGATCCACAAGAGATAGAAAGTGCGAGTCTTCGGCAAAGTTGTTCAGAAGGTTAAGGACATTAAAAACAGTTTGGTTCAAGATTTCGCCGCTAGGTGGCGCTAGTGAGCACTTCATTTAGTTTTAGCTTGTGATCCACAAGAGATAGAAAGTTCGAGTCTTCGGCAAAGTTGTTCAGATAGTAAAATACATACTTTACATACCTAAACTTTATGAATTTGATGCGATAGAATCTCCAGAATTCTGTTCAGAAAGCCTTTGGCATTTGGAAGTTGAAGTGATTAGGGACGTAATCATATTAAATTAGAGTGATTCAAATCTGATCAATTGTATATTCAATTGTATCAGATCTGATTCATATTCTAGTGATTCAAGTATGACTTACTCCATGTGCGAGTGATTCATTCAGGACAGTCACTCATATTCATCATATTCAAATTAGTCAGAATCTCTTCATATACAAGTGGTTCAAGTTTGATTAACTCCATATCTATGTGATTGATGTCTGATATTCATGTCTTTCGAGTTTGATTCACCCTATATTCAAGTAATTTTGGTTTGACTTGAATATGGAGTCAAAACAAAATCATGTCATATTCACTTTATGTTCAAGTGGCTCAGGATTGATTCATTTTGTATTCAAAAGATTCAAGTTTTGTTCGCTCCATACCCGCAAGTGTTTTCCGTCAGATTCACTTTATTATTAAGTAATTCATAATTGATTCATTTCATATTCAAGTGATTCAGTTCGCTTAATTCTTATCTGATTCACTCATAATCGACTGTTTCAGGTTTGATTCACTCAATGTTCAAATGATTCATGCTTGGTTCACTTCATTTTCAAAAGTTTTAAGTGTGATTCACTTTATGTACAAGTGATTCAGGTCTGATTGATTTCATATTTAAGAGATTTAGGATTTATTTCCAGTGATTTATGTTTGATTCGCTTCATATCCAAGTGATTTATGTCGGATTCACACCATATTCAAATGATTCAGGTTTGGTTCGCTTTAATTTAAGTGCTGCAGGTCTAAATCACATCATATTCACCTGTTTCAAGTACGAATTACTTGATATTTATGTGGTTCAGGTTTGATTCATATAAAATGTAGGTACATTTTCCACTTGTTTAGGTATGAATTCATGTTCAAGCAGGTTAGGGCTGATTCACTTCATTTTCAAGTGATTCATGCTTGAATCACCTTAAGTACGTTGCTCAGGTTTGATTAGTTCAATATCCAAGTGATTGATGTTTGATTTTTGAAGTAAATTTTAGGCATTCAGGTCCCATTCACTTTATATTCAAGGGTTTAGATTTGATAAGCTCCATATCCATTAATAAGTTCTATATCGATTCATCTAACATCAAGATTCATCTTCATATTCAATTGAATCGTGTCTGAGTTACTTCATATTCAATTGATTCTGGTGTCATACACCCCAGTCTACAGTTATTCAGGTTTGTTTCATTTCGTAATTCAATTATTAGGGTTTATTTTAATTCGCGCTTCAATACTTCAAAGCTTATTAACTCATTTTAAAGTGGTTCATGTCTGATTGATTTCATATTCAAGTGTTTCAGGTTTGATTCACTTAAAATTCAAGTGATTTAGGTCAGTTAACTTTATGTTTAACTAGTTTGAAATGCTCAATTAACCGTGCTCACAAGCGCCACCTAGCGCCAAATCGCGAACTAAACTAAACATGTGTGTATTTATTTAAAAATGTGTATTTATTTAAAAATGTGTTGCTAAGTTCAATTTCAACAAATAAGGAAATACATTGTTGCCTTATACAGGGCACTAAGAAATTAATGCAATATTTGAAATGATAGATATGGAGTTACTTCAAGATTTTTTATATAGTCTAACATTCGTATACAAGAAGAAAGTTAGGTTGATTTTTTCTTCATGAAACTCGTGAATGAGCTTTGAAGATCACTCGCCCCCCTTATGAAAATCCTGACTACGCTCCAGCAATGTAACTCACCTTCGAGCCTGCTAAATATTTAGCTGCGCATGTCCACTTGTCCGCCAGCAACGTGCCTCAAATTATGGGCGAAACGATCCGATCGACGACCCTCCTCAATTGGGGTGAACATTTTGCACACAGCTATCAATTTCAGAAGCGTAATCGAAAAGAGATCCTCCTTTTTTCGGAAATGCAGAGCGCAGCGTAATTGCAACATCATCTTGTTTCAACCGCGTGTCGTGAGATTATCGCGCGCCAAATTGCTCTGCACAATTGCAACCCATGCATGTTATCATCGTGATCATCCCCCCGAACTGCAAACTATAATTACATTCACGTTTCGCGTCTTCATTGCAGATTCCGAGCCTTGATGATCCAGGATGCTGACGACGATAGCACTCTTACTGGTCACATCCGTACTCGGGACGGCCACCCAGCAAAGCCCGTCCCCAAATGACCCACCGGCGAAACCAGTTCGAACGATTCTGCTGCCAACAGTTCCCCCGGATGAGGTAGGTGTGGTTTAGCAATGGATCTCTGGAGGGACCCCAATTGCTCTCAAATATGTTTTGCCATTTTAGTTGTTCACCGTGATTCACGCACAGTCGGCACCGCCAACAGTGGGACCTCCTCAGAGCGATGGTGGCGTTCGGTATGAACATTCGATATCGTTGGGACCTCATAGCAACTACTACGTGTACTATTCGGACAACATTCAGCGACACGCGCAGGAAGCACAGCAACATGAGCAACAACACCAGCAGCAACTTCCGTCACCGATTGCTTATCAGCCTCTCGTTGGGTGAGTGCGGGAGGGCGTCGTTTGTGGGGTAATGGTACAGTCAGGTCTGCTATAAGACGCTGCTAGCCGGTGCTAGAATATGGGCGTATGTTATATTCTTCTATTCGAATATTCCAGAATTTGCAATTGACGCAGAAAGATGCATTTAGAGCTTTAGAATGAAACGTTAGACGAAAACTGTCTTCTACAAAATTGTTTGAATAGTTAGGCCCTTTGTTTGGCGTTACTTAAAATTAGGGTGCTCCAGATTTCCATAAAATGAAATAGAAAATTTTCTTAGTTGTAAAATTATGGTATACGTGCTTCAAGAATGCTGTAGTCCATTCAATTTCAAGCTACTTGCCAAAAAAGTTTTTTGTGGCTCTTAAATTGACCGATTGAAGTTTTGTTTTCCTAAGTTGGCATAGGGCGGTCCATTCCATTGTAGATCAGTTGACGTATTTTAAAGAGAATGGACAACACAACGGCCCACTTTTTCTACCAAAAGAAACAGTGCAAAAAAGTGCTACTTTTTAGCACTTTTATCAGTATCTTAAAGTAGCATTTTCTTTGCTGTTTTGGGAGCTTTTAAAATGACGTCGGATTGCAACCATACGTCATTTATTCAATTGCTCTGAATTTCTTAAGGCTAAGTAGCCCGTCATTCGTTATGGCAACAATGATGACTTTTCAGCTTGCATTTCAAAGTGATATTACTCAGTCTTGATAGTTTATATTGACTTGAAAAAGTATCACTGTACGCGCTAACATGCTTAAAGTATGCTGATACTTTTTCAGCTGTGTCAGTGCAAAACCATCTGATTTTCTTTGATTCGAAATCGTGAGATGAATTAGCAACAATCATCAACGACGCGTACAAATTTCAATGACGGCCTACTTCGCCTTAATGACTTAGTCAACTAGGTTCAGATTCTACATCCGTTTGATGAATTGAATTGAGTCGGATTCGAATCGTAGACTCGTATGTAGAATCAGGAGCTAGTTGACTATGAGGGATTCTGAGTTGAAATAGGACGTAGAGGAAGCAGTAGAATGTGTAAGTTCACTACAAAAACAGACAGGAGTTTTATGGGGTGATTCGGGTATACGTATTTACAGACAATTCAGCGCTCGAATGACTAATAATATGACTGAAAACTGTATGCGTCGTCTTACCTGCTCTTTCTGTGAAAATTTAATAAGCAAAATGTGATAATGTATGACATTCATCCCACAGCCTACCTGATTGACAAATTATACATGTTGCTACGTATGAATGCCCATGTAGGTTTTCTTGAAACATGTTTATTCTCGAGGAAATAATCCAACTGTTACGACATCATCATTTTGCAACTCGTTGCATTAATAACTATTCTGACTCCAGCGTTTCCAATTCTAATATCTCTTCAAAGTAGTCTATGAACTACTGTTATAGCTTTGAAAAAAAAACGAAATTTGGTGGAGTTCTCTGTCTGTTCTCTTTTCATTTAGAAGTTATTGTTGTTTTTCTTACAAAACTCTGATTGAAGAAAATATGAAAAAAAAAATCATTGACATTTAACATTTTTTGTTCCCAATTTTCTCTCCGGTTATCGATATGTCCCTTATCGAAGGTTACTGTACCAGATTTTCGTGTTTCAAAATAGTTTGAGAGCCCGGGATGACGTCTGCTTGTTCATTGTTTTTCTTTTTTTCTCGGCAACGGAGCGGTTTTAAATCTAGCAAATATTTTATGGTATATATTCATCAACGAGATTATAGATCATCAAATTGCAATCAACTTTGTCTGAAAATTGTTTCTGTAGCTTAAAAATAGACCAATTTAGAGTTTTGTTTCCCAATTACCATTGAGTGGTCTATGAATAAGAAAGTATGAACGACTTTAAGTTATTGGAGTTCTTGTGATAAAAATACACTGTTTTCAATGCATTTTTATTAAAGATACAGAAATAGCACTATCAGATATATTGACAATCAAAATAAGCGTGTTTTTGCAAGATAAACAACAATCCAATCTGATCGGAAAGATATAGAGAACTTCTTCATTCATAATATAACACGCTATTCAAAGCTATAAAAGTGGTCCATAAATAACTTTGATGAAATATTAGAATTGGAAACGCTGAAGCCAGAAAACCAACATCTAATGACCATCCGATATCAACATAGGAGCTTTAAATCAGTCAATTCAAAAGCTACACAAAAACTATTTTAGCAAAGTTGCTTTGATTTGAATGAGCTACACTTTCCTGAAGCATGTATAGCATAATTTCCTTAAATAGAAAAATTGTCTATTTCATTTTTATAGAAATGTGGAGCAGCCCAATAATTAACGCTATACAAAGGGCCTAACTAATACAAACAATCTTGTAGAAGACAGTTTCCCAGTTAACATTTCGGTTGGTATATTTTTCGTTTTACATCATTATATATGAATCAAATCACTCGTATAAAATGCATGAAAACGCTATATACACACCAAAGTGGAGGCCATATACGCACTTCGCACGACTTTTTTAGACTTTCCATGGTCAGCAATACGATGCCACAAAATTCCGATAAAATTAAAAAAAAGTTTTCAGTGAGGCTCGAACACCGGACCATTGGATCCCTAAACCGCTACCATACCACTACAGCACAGACCGCTACATGAATGAGGTGTGATTATTTGCCAACATGAAAGGAAGTTTGCTATACAGCACACACGCTTTGTTGTTCTTTGAAGCTCACCGCCAGAAGATACCGACCTCGGGTGGCAAATTTTGCTAAGTTATTGCGATTTCATTTGATGCTAATCTGCATTGATATATGATCTGTCAGTATATACAACTTGATGCGATTCTAGATTATACTATTTACGGCATGGTTTGTTGTCAACAAAGTTTGTCGACAATGAATCATAGTGGAGAATTATATACAATTTGTGTTAACATTTATTCGTTTTGATTTGACATATTGTGCGATTCTGATTTTTGACGTATGAATATGAGATTTTTGGCGCACATCCTTATACGATACGTGGTTCACTGGGTTCCGTTGTAAGCTCTAAATGCCACTTTTAGTGTGAATCGGCTTTCTTGACCACAATGGCCTTTTTCTAGAAGAGCAATGTATTGTCAGATGGGAGCTTATATAGTACACGGTGTTAAATATTTAACTGGGATCTAAATTCAGTCCAAACATACTATAGAGTCAAGCAAATGTTTGGTTGCTGTCTGATGCTAATCAAATGTTTGACACCAGGTACTGATAGTTCAATAGAGAGTATTGTGATTCATAAAAGTCGAATGCAGACGATTAGAAGTTATTATTCTAATAATAAATACAATATTGATTAGTAGAAAGAACAGTAGCTCCAAATTAAAGTGATAGCGACAAACCTAGTTGGTAAGAACATAAGGCTCTAACGCCTAGGATCTGGGATCAAATCCTAATCCGTTCATTTATTAAATAAAGGGCGATGAATGATGAGTTTAAGGTGAAACAGTTTGGAATCAACTTCTAAGATTGTACTAAAATTTCAAAGGCAAAAATCTCGACCATCTTTACTTTGGGGGCAGGATCCGTCATTGATTTCGGAATTTTCAACAGCAGTTTTTTTGTTCAAAATAAAAAAAAATAAAAATACAGGAAAATGTGTTTAGGCGGCATCCACAAATTACGTAACGCTCGAAGGGGGGGAGGGGGTAGGCTCGAGCGTTACGACTCATACAAAATTTTAAAAAATTTCATACAAAAAGCGTTACGGAGGGGGGGGGAGGGGGTCGAAAATTCCCAATTTTAGCGTTACGTAATAAATGGATGCCGCCTTACTGTAATCCATTTTCCAACCGAAACACAGTGAACACTGTCATTCACTTCTCAAGCCTCCAGGGTGTCAACTGTTTTCAAGAAAATACCATCAAATCTCTTGAAAAGATATCAAATGATCCATTATTTCATTGAACAGAACAGCAATCTTTTAGAAAAGTTTTTGCAAGAACAACCACAGGAATTTAAAAAATTGAGTTTTACAGGGTGTCTGTATATTATCTTCCGAGCAACAAAATATGGGTAAAAATACCCCAAGTTGAAAAAAAAAAATAAAGTGCATATACCTTTCCAAATGCATTTATTTGTTCATAAAAATAGAATTCTAAATAATTTCGAAAAAGTTGCTTGGTACTGAAAAAAGCTCAGTCAAAATTTTCGAGGACGTGATTTCCGAAGGCCGCTGTTATTAAAAAGATATTTGACTTCTAGATAGGTTAGAAATAAAACAAAATTCGGTCAAAATTCAGTAAGTTCGAAGGACATTTCTCTTCCGTTATGAAGCTCAAAAACAGTGTTCGCTAAGACCGTTTAATAGTTTCACAAATATTTGAAATCAGAAATGTATCAAACTCACTGCTTAAGAATGTAATAGTCTGACACATTAACCATATTTCTATAACTTGTCTAGCTTGGTTGCATAGTGGCAAAACTTTAAGGTTTGTACGGATAATATGCACTCATTAGCAAATTAATAAAAATATTCGTAGCAGCTTCCAGGTGGAAATTTTTTTGTAGATGCCTAACAATACTGGCGAGCTTCATGTGAATTACTGGTGAAAATATTTTGATTCTTTTGGTAATCTTTCAACGAACTGTTGGCCAGAGTTTTTAGTAGATGTTGGATTTTAGCTTGATTCTCAGTGGACTTTGCCAGTTGATCATAGGAAAATTCTTTTATTACTTGTGGTGCATCACATACGCGAATTTTGGTGAGCATGCCAAGTATATCCGTTGATCCATTCTGAATTCTGTGGTATTTAAATTTTAAACTTTCAGTCATCCAGTGACTCGGTAGTTTAGCTAGTAGAACGCTCGTTTAGAGTTGTGGTTTCAAATCCCACCTGAGCATTGATTCCAAGAATATAAATTTAAAAAGGAACGCGAGATGTTTTTAGAACTTCTAAGGAGTCCGAGGCTTTAAAACGTTGGGAGTCACTGCTTTAGTATGATTGTAGTATGAGTACTATTAAACAAACCAACAGTTTAAAAAACTGCGATACCACCATGCGGGTTAACATTGGGCCTACACGGAATAAAATGTGGCAATCTAAACAAAGAAAAAGTGTCATGATATGGGGAATAGCGTGTTTTTAAGTTATGAAAATACACCATGAGCAAAAGTTATGAAATCACGAATCATTTTTCAGTAACGTCAGCTGTACGTTATGTTTTCAATTTTTAAGAAGCAAAGTGTAAAATATATCATGAATCATGAAGCATGCACGCTGAAGCTTTGAGTAAAGATCATGAAAACATATAAGCACAATTCATGGATTTATTTATTTGTTTATGATTCTCATTTTTTATATAAAAAGTGACAACATCAATCATGAAATCATGAAACAGAATTTGGAATCATGAATGCAGTCCATGAAAACATTAGCACTATTCATGAATTTAGATACCTGTTATTTATGATACCGATTTTGGTGATGAAAAGCGGCAAGTTGAGTCATGAAATCATGAAGCAGGATCCCCGAATCATGAACTAATTTCATGAAAACAAACATTACACGTCAATCAAGATTCCAGTTCATGTTTGTCATGGGTAAACGAATAACATGAAGATTGAAAGCGATACGGCTTTATGCTGGTAGTTTAGAAATAAACCGTGAAAATACATTCTAAAAATGTCAACATAAACGAGTGTCACCAAGAGTGCCACATCTCCTGTAGGAACCCGAACATCTGGTGATTATTGCAAACATCGTTTCTTGGTTTCTAGGCTCAAAATGCTTTTCGGTTGAATTGGCGATGGGACAGTTTTTAACGATGGTGTCTATCTTTAACTATCCTGAGGATGTTAAAAGTTGGACTGAAACATCCTGCTTGTGTGAGCAGGCTGTTCTAAGACGCCCGAGCAGTTAAAATCGCCGACGAACTTGTCAAGCAAAATCTTCATTTAACGTTTATTATTTCCAGAACTGCCTAGTCAGAATTGAAGCTTGCAAGTACGTTTCTGAACATCTACCAGCACCGGTAGCTCAATTGGGTCGTGAAAAAATTAGGAAGCTCTCGGAAATGCCACCAAGAATGCAGGGAAAGTGAGGACAAATTTATGAAAAGCACGGTATCCAGTTTACCCTTTTACACAAACAAAACACGATTTTAGTAACGGGATGGATTCGACTATCTACGGTTTTTACTATAACTTGTTTTTCGGCTTCACAGTCTTACACGTTTTTAATTTCACTCGAAAACTCCACTCATCGCAAAATACGCGTAGACTTAAATAAAAAAAAGTGACAGTTACATTTGTGTAACATCCTGCGCATACAAATTCTGGTTGCATGACTTGTAGTCATGTTATTATGAAACATACAATTTAAAGATTTTATTACATTTTATTTGATGAATTCGGCAACGGATTTTTTTCCGTGTGTGGGGTGAGATTACCCGTTTTTTTTATGCATCTCATGATTTGAATGAGTGTCAACAATATAATCTATGACCATATAGTGGCTATTTATAACGTATTCTTGAAACTTGCCATATTATTTGTTATGTTTGTTGTTAAAAATTATTTTTTCGATTTTCATCCATCCAAATCACACACTTAAGTTTAATGAAAACCTTAAATTGATATAAAAAAACTTTTCTTGAATATGCCGACCTGTTGATTATCGTTTTATACTTGTAGCATAAATAATACCTAGAACAAACGCTTTAAAGAAGAACTTTAACAAAATTTTAGGAAATATACTTTTATTAATCACTCAATGGACCAGTGCACGAGTTTACCCATTGACGTTTGAGCGGTGCCGTGTTATTTATGTGCCCATAGTAAGGCATCGTCCATTTATTACGTTACGCTAAAATAGGACATTTTTGACCCTCTCCCCCCTCCGTAACGATTTTTGTATGAAAAATTAAAAAAAATTGTATGAGCCGTAACGCTTGAGCCTACTCCCCCTTCCCCATAGAACGTTACGTAATTTGTGGATGCCGCCTAACGAGTGAATTTGGCACCGCTCAAACGTCAGATTAGTGAACTCGTGCATTGGTCCATGGACCTATGTACGAGTTCACTAATTTGACGTTTGAGCGGTGCCAAATTCACTAGTGTCCATGGTGACATAAATAACACGGCACCGCTCAAACGTCAAATAGTGAACTCTTGCATAGGTCCATGGACCAATGCACGAGTTCACTAATCTGACGTTTGAGCGGTGCCGTATTCACTCATTGCCATGGTCACATAAATAACACGGTACCTCTAAAACTTCAAACAGTGAACCCGTGCACTGTTCCATTGCAAATATATATCAAAACAAATTTTCAGGGCAATACTTTTAATATGTAACGTTCTTTTCAATATCTTGATCAATGACTTATAATTCTCCTCTATACCAACAGTTACTCCAACGAACAGTCTAGTCAGATAATGTTTAACCCCAACGCCGTGCCGGTACAGCTGGTGACTCTTGTTCAACCCACAATCGATGACGCTATCCGGCAGGAGAACGCCACTGCTGAACAACAGTTTTTGCCAACACCCGTACCACCTCCATCACCGTACTTGGACATCAACGAAGAAGGAATCCAGAAGCTGGTAACCTCCACGCAAAATCTGGTAACGAACGAAGATGTTGTAAGTATCAACAACGCCGAAGAGGGCGAGGGAAAACCAACGGAAGTGACTGAGGAAAAGATAGAGACGAAAACTTCGGACAGTGAGCCAAGTGAAAGCTCGAAAAAAGAGAGTCGATATCTTGATAATGTCGCTGTTCCGTCTTTCGACAACCCAATCGTTGTCGGCGAAATGGCCGAGACGGCTCCGAGAAATCATCGATCAGGAAACAAGATAGACAATTTGTTAAAACAAATCAACGTTGAAATTCTGGGGGAATCCGATGATCACAACAAAGGACAGTTCTTAAAGGAGACAAGCTACAGAGCAAATCAGTTAACTTCTGAACCATGCGATGACGATGGGAAATCCGTACCAGTAGAAATCAAACACGAAGTTACGACGATTCGCCCAATCACCCTGAGTACCAAAGCTCGAGGATCAACGGCTTCAAGGCTAAGCACGCGCTTCCGAACGACTACGGCGAGCCTTCCTACGGCAACCGCTCGATACACAGCTAAAGAACCAACCACTGTAACTCCAAAACCTGTCTCGCAAAAATATTTGGCACCAATTCAAGCAGGACTGCGTCTTTCCAACTCTGGAAAGAACATCGAGGACTGTGTTGACGAGAAAGGATCGAAAACGGTCGTAGAAGTTCAGAAAAGCATCAACCTTAAGAATCTGGTAGTTGGTCCTCAACCGACTCAACAAGTTAAACAACCCGAGTTTGGAGCTCGAACAACTGTTGTACATCAGCCAATCATAGTGGAGAAACCAGTCGAACGGATCGTTAAACAAAACGTTTATATTGAGAAACCAGTCGAACGCCTCGTTCATCAACCGGTGTACATCGAGAAGCCGGTTCCTCAACCAGTTGATCGTATCGTTGAGAAGAAGATTCCCGTTCCTTACCCAGTCGAGAAGATTGTTGAAAAACCGGTACCCACTCCTGTTCATGTCCCATATCACGTAGAAAAACAAGTTCCAGTTCATCACTACATCGATCGTCCCGTTCCTCATCACGTGCCTGTTCCAGTGACTGTGGAAAAGATAGTGGAAAAACCAATCACTGTCGAGAAGGTCATCACCAAAGAAGTCCAGGTTCCATATCCGGTGACACAAATTGTTGAAAAGATCGTCGATCGGCCCGTTCCCGTGGAAAAAGTCGTCACCAAAGAAGTCCAAGTTCCTTACCCCGTTACTCAGTTCGTAAATCGACCTTACCCCGTTGAAGTCCCGGTAGAAAAGGTCGTCGAGAAGATTGTTGATCGACCAGTTGAAACGGTTGTCGAGAAACACGTTGAAGTTCCCGTGCCTGTCACCGTTGAAAAGGTCGTGGAGAAATTCATTGACCGTCCGGTTCCCTATCCTGTTCAAGTCCCCGTTGAAGTCCCGGTTCAGGTACCCGTCCACTATCCCGTAGAAGTCCCAGTTGGCGTTCCCATCCCATACCCCGTTGAAAAGCTCATTCCTGTCACTATTCACGAACCCAAACCCACACATGCTTTCATTAAGACCACTCATCATGAAAAGCTATTCGACTTTCATAAGTTTTTTGGAGGAAAGAAAAAGCACTACACCGAACACTTTATCTTGAAAGCTCCACCTTTGCCAAAACCCCCTGTAATCGAAGTCCCCGGTAAACACTACTACTTCCACAACCAATTCCCCAAGAACGATCTACACTTTGGAGCTTCGATCCCAGCACCGTCCTATGTGGACGTGGGCCATATCAACGTTCTTCCACATCACTTCCCTGAAAAATCCAAATCCATCTACGGTGCCCCACTCACCGGAGAGATCTTCAACGGTAAATCATCGTACCATTTCAACCCATATCAGCATTACCCGCTAATCGATCAATCGCACTTTGTAGGCAAATTTACCTACCAAGCAGCTCCGTTACCTCCGCTACCACAGCAACATCATCATCACTTCCAAACGTCTACGGCTCAGCTGTTGCCCGGAGTTTACAAGGACGACTACGTAGGACCAACGCCACTGCTGGAGGACCACTGGGCCGTCAAGAGTGACGTCAAGTTCCGCCGGAGTCCCGCGTACGGCAAGAGCCTGCGGATCGAGTACGGAGGGTTTAAGCCACCGCTAGTGCCATCGTTGGAGATTGACGAGAACGGAGTGCCGCTGAACAAGGAACAGAACGCGAATTAAGGTGGAACCGACGAAAATGGACGGACCTACGCCCGTAGACTGAAATCGTTGTTAAATTGTGTATTCTGCACGTCTTTGTTATTTTTTTGGAGTAGTTCAGATGCCGGAGGGTGCAATGAAGACTCTTCTGCTGATGCTTTAGTATTAGGTTAGAATAGAAGAATTGTAGTGAAAGAAACGCTCAATATGCCAACAAAGTATATCAAAGCTCGATTTATAGCTTTAGGGAAAACGACATCGATTAATAATTAGTAATTTATTGTTACACTTGTGGCAGTCAAGTGTTAGGAATAAGATATTGTGTATGAGTAAGCGAATAAAATGGTATTATAAACATGATGAATAATTATTGGTTCGAAATTGACTGATTTATGGTTCATACATATGGGATGATGACAGATATATTTGATAGTAGTCTACATACCAATTTGCAGAATGATGATTTGAGTAGTAAATTTATCCAACAAGGCTTGCAAAATGGGATAAATAAAACGAGTGCTGTGAAAATCAATTTGTTCACTGTTTTGTGTACAAAATTTCCGTTAAACACAATAAGAAATGTATGCTAATTTTACTCCATATTCTCGATCAGTCCCAAATTTTAATACTCACATAGGCTTATTAAAATGTTTTCTGTGAATTTTGAGTTCAATTACCATTCTGAGTTGTAGGAGGATTAAGGGGATAATGGCACATTAAGCGAATGCTCTTTTTAAGATCATAAAATGACTTTCCTTAGCCGTGTGGTTAGAGTCCGCCTGCTACAAAGCACAGTGATTTTTTTTGCTGATTTTGTGATCGAAATGGAATAGCGTCTAAACCGTTGGTTTTAGCAAAAAAGTTTGTTCAGGGAAGTTTCTTGATTTGTGAAAGCGCTTCTTTTGATACTAGCGGCCAGGTGATTAAATCACCTAAAAGTGAGATAAAAAAATATTTTTTTTATCTGTTGAAGATAGACGGTCGGTGTCTTCAGCAAAGTTGTAGCACATGTTAATTCAAGACACTTTGTCGAAGACACCAAATTTCTATCTCTTATACATTACAAGATATGTCATTTTTTCTTAAAATGACACTTAAAAATCAAAATTTTAGTATAACTTTTGACATTTTTTGACATTTTTTGTGCCTTCTACAAAGTTGTTTATCTACCAAAACTACATGTTTTTGCTGAACATTGCAACTTGCTATCTTTTATGGTAAAATAGTTATTTCTAAATAATCGATTTTTATGGGGCTTTTTTGGACTAATAGCATTAGTTTGGACGCAGATTGACGCACTTAGCGATTTGCGATTTTGAAAGGGCTATTTTATGACTTTCAAATGACATAAAGAACTTTTGGCCAGAAGCGGTCTATTGATTGTTTTGTTTTAACTAGTTAAACCATAAAAATGCATTTAATTGCGGTTTTACGACTTTTTTCTCATTTTCATTGCGTTATTTCATATGACACATGCTGCATATGATACGTTATGGTCATTTTCATTATTTTTGATTTATTCCCTCAACTACAGACATCATTTAGCATGGAAATGTTTTTCTTATTTAATTTTGTTTAAGTCATAACGTTTGACCCAACTTTTTACTCTCCATAGAGCGTTACGTAATTTGTGAACGATGCCATTTGTTTGTCACGCAATTTTTATTTTTGTTGCTACCATGCTCCTTGTTCCTTCCATAATCTCGCGACACGCGACATAGCTAATAAAAATCGTTTTTGTATTATACACATTCTTCTATGATATAGCGACAAAATTTAAACAAAACTGATCGTGAATAATATGTGTGCCGACATTTCCATAGTGAATGTAGATTTCACTTATACTAATGCAGACAAAGTATTTGCTGATCCAAAATAAAACTGTACCAGTGAGCGCCAACTACACATGAATCAGAACTTTAACTTCAGTGCATGTTTTTGAATTCTGTTATAACTGTTAAAAACTCCGTGAATTCAGTGAGAGCTGTTGAAAAATGTCTGGTTTAACAAATACAACTATAAATTTTATTAAAATTTAGTTGTACCATTCCTTATAACAATGATTTTTATTTGTTTGTTTAATTTGTTTACCGGCAAAACAGACCGATGCTTGAAGTAGGAGGGAACGTGGAAAAGAAAGCAGTGAGGATTGTTTATTAGCCATGTTGCGTATCGCGAGATTTTGAAATAAGCAAGTATGTTACGCTCTGCCACTAACAAATAATAGTTGCGTGACAAACAAATGGCATCGTTCACAAATTACGTAACGCTCTATGAAGAGGCATAAGTTTGATGAAACGTTATGACTCAAACAAGAATAAAAAAGATTAACATTTCCATGCTAAATGATGTCTGTAGGTGAGGGAGAAAATAAAAGTATATTGAAAATTACCATAACGTATCAAATGCAACATGTTTCATATGATATAACGTAATGAAAACGATAAAATGTCGTGAAACCGCAATTAAATGGATTTTTATGGTTTAACTAGTTAAAACATAGCAATCAATAGACCGCTTCTGGCCAAAAGTTCTTTGTGTCAATTGAAAGTCATAAAATAGCCCTTTCAAAATCGCAAATCGCCAAGTGCGTCAATCTGCGTCCAAACTAATGCTGTTAGTCCAAAAAAGCCCCATAAAAATCGATTATTTAGAAATAACTATTTTACCATAAGAGATAGCAAGTTGCAATGTTCAGCAAAAACATGTAGTTTTGGTAGATAAACAACTTTGTAGAAGGCACAAAAAATGTCAAAAATGTTAGAAAAAAGATATACTAAAATTTTGATTTTAGAAGGTAATTTTAAGAAAAAATGACATATCTTGTAATGTATAAGAGATAGAAATTTGGTGTCTTCGACAAAGTGTCTTGAATTAACATGTGCTACAACTTTGCTGAAGACACCGACCGTCTATCTTCAACAGATAAAAAAAATATTTTTTTATCTCACTTTTAGGTGATTTAATCACCTGGCCGCTAGTATCAAAAGAAGCGCTTTTACAAATCAAGAAACTTCCCTGAACAAACTTTTTTGCTAAAACCAACGGTTTAGACGCTACTCTATTACGATCACAAAATCGGCAAAAAAAAAACTGTGCAAAGCAACGGAACGTGTCTGGTTTCGTCCCCGGTCGGTCCAGGATCTTTTCGTAATGCAACTTTGCAACTTCTCAAATTTAAAGAACACTTAAAGCAAAAAACAACTTTGTTTACCTCGAACAATTCATGTGCAATACAGATGGCATAGAGTAAGGTGGGGCAAAAGTTCGACTTTATAGGTATAATCAAAGCTTCCAGAAAAACAATAGCAGTTTAATAAAAATAAATACCATACAGTGAACCTTCAACATATTGGCTCTAATTTTGCTGAACAAACATTTGTCAAAATATTTGCCCATCGTTTTAAATGAAAATTCGAAAGACTTCGAATCTAGTGTGGGGCAAAAGTTCGCTGACTGAAACACAAAATATTGTAATTGTAATATACCCAAAAATAGCAGTTTTAGCAAAACTAAGTGGAAATTTAAACTTTTGGTGACATTTTTCGCACGATGAGGAAAATTCAGATTAACTTTAAGATAATATGTGGATTTTAGGCAATTTGCAAATTGTTTCGTGAGTTTATACATGGGTCGAACTTTTGTCTCGCTGATTCGAACTTTTGCCCCACTATGGGCCAAAAATAGTTTCCAATAATTTATGCAAAAACGAATACACCTCGGAGCATCCTTATGATAGGGCTAGAAACGCCCTTACATAAAATATTGAAAAAGATTTATGCTTTATTTGGTTCCATGCAACGAAAGTTTGACCAAATATTACGTTGAAAAACAACAAAAAGCCATAACTTTTCCAAATCTCAATCGATGTTTAATGATATTTGGAGTAAAAGTCTCTTACTCGAATAGCAATTGAATCACCAAGTTGTATTCTCAATTGAGCTATAAATCTTTAAAAGAAGCTCTTATCCCACTCGAACTTTTGCCCCATTTTACTCTACAGTGTAGGGGTTCCTGGGGTAATATGCACCACTTAAGGAAAATGTGTCGAAATGAACACTAAACAACATGTTTGTAGTCTTTTAGTACATGAATCTAGTTGGAACGACTTTACCCTACATGGTGTTGAGCGAATTTTCATCAAAATTACATTAGATTGTTGGAAAATTTAACTTTTATCAAATACTACATTTGCGTGAATTAAGATTGATGCGGGGCACGATGCACCGCTTTTTGGGGCAGAACGCATCACAACATTGAGGCATGACGCACCTAAACAAAGGGGCACGATGCACCACAACAATGAGGTAAGATGCACCGTCAAGTTTTAAACGTAATTTTATTTATCGTAAAAACACGAGTTTTGGATGATTTTCGTCTACAAGATGATACAATTGTGCATAAATACGTTAGTAAATACTTCAAATAACCTAACTTTTATGATTTTAGTTTATTTTGGCGTGGATCGTTCTGCCCCGACCAATGGAGTGCATGTTGCCCCAACCGGGCGCTTAACAGAAAATGTTATGGAAAACAGAAATCGTTGTATTATATCGCCAAATTATGTCATCAACAACTTACCCAGTCCCTAATCCTTCGTTTTATGGTGAAAGGTTGAAAAAATTCTCAATTCATTGCTTTTAAAACAACAAGTGAAATGATCGGGAAAGTTACATCAGAATCATGCTTTTCGAATTTATTATTCTATCTCCATGTTGAGTTTTTCAAAATGCATCAAATTCTCAGGGTGTCAACAATTTGCAACGTTTCATCCATCCGCATAGTGTTTTCCTATCAAAACTTGTTTATTTCAGAGAAACAGGCAAGGTGCGTTTTGCCCCGGCAGTGCATATTACCCCAGGAGCCCCTATCAATTTTTTATGAGATATGTTTCCCAAGCAGCACAGTTTGTTGCAACTCAAGAATAAAACTATCTCTTGAAACTCATCAGAGTTGTCAATTGTTGCAAATATGACTTACAATTGCACTGAATAGCAATGCAAAAAGCGCAAGAGGCGAAGCTGTTTGCAACATATTTAAGTGATATCGAAATTCCTTATTTGTTGCAAAATACTTAACAGAGGAAAAAGAAATGAAAACAAAAATATGAACGAAAATCGAACTTCCGATCTCAAGATCACCAATCTTCTCCTCTACTCACTACTCCACCAGCTCTTCGAACAATTGCTTCGCCAATGCACTATAAAAGCGACCACATGGCCCATTAATCAAAGCTTGTTGGTTATAACTTGACTGCACGTTTCGGAATACAAGTTCATTACTGGCGAAGTTAGGCCACGCCTAAAATAATCTAAACTTTTCGCAAAAACATCCGCGCAACTCATGAGAAACACCTTTCAAACAAACAAACTGTTGCTAGACCATGTTTCCATTGTTAGATGATACGTAAAGTGTAACTCAACCATATTGCAACTGGATTGAAACAAACAAACTTCTAGCTGTCATACACGAAGTTTATTGCAACTTTCTCGCAGCTGGGATGAATCTTCTTGAGTTGTGTATTGGAACGAAAATTGAATGCAAGTTGCGGATGCTTTAAATGAAAGTAATTTGAAACATAACATTAAAACCGGCATTTTGGGAGAAGTTTCAAGAGTTTGTTTGAAAAGTTGCTGAAAACATCTTGATAAATTTGACTTTATTGCTATTTGCAAGGGACATTTGCAGCAAATCTTGTCGTTTCAAAAATGTTGAGCGTCAGGAGGAGTGGAATGCATGTTCATTGGAACGGCAATTAAACTTTATGAGCCTTAATATTGATATGCAACCTAACTAGAACCAGGTAAGTTACAAGTGCTTTTATTGATACGCGATTGAAACCATTTTTGAAAAGCATTTCTTTCGAAGATGTTTTGCGTGCTACTTGGGTTGTACTCATAGAATAAGAGGGTGTCCATTTCGCCCTGTGGGTGAGAGAAGAATAAATGACCGTACAATTCATAGTTGCTACTCCATGATTGACCAGAACAATCGAAGTTGCACAGAGAGTTAATAAATGGGGCTTGGGATTAGCTCAGAACTCTTAATGTGCACAAATCGACACCGGCGACAACCATTGTTACTAGAGACCGAGTATACCCCTGCATCTTCACTTTTGTCATGGAAAGGATATTGGGTTAGTGGGATATGGTAGAGATCTGGGAGTCACCAATGTTTGGTGATGCGATCCATGATACCCAAGTAAACACAAGCATTATAGCATTACATTAATTTGACCGAAAGCCAACATTGTGGCCATTACGCATGCATCTTTGCACTTAATTAATATCGGCCATGGAATGATTCACTTAATTGATATCATGAATGTTTTGTAGCATTACTGAAATCCAACAATGTCCTTTGCATTTTGAGTGAATATAATGCTATTTTATCATGCAAGTTTGCATTCTCTTATTAAATGCTCCATTGTCAACAATTCTATTAATCTCTTGAGTCTTTATTGAATAAGTAAAGAACGAAATTTGAATACAATTTTGATTTCTGAACAAATGGTACAGATTTTTTTTCCCAAAAAGATAATAAGACAGACATACTTTGTACATTCAAATTCGTGATATTTTTTATTTGTATGTTATTTTCTTGAAAGACACGACAGGAGCTCTTTCAGGTCCAAAACACTCTTTGGGTTTAAAATAACGCTCTTCAAAAACGACGGTGACTAATATTAATAATTGAAATCTAGAAGAAGCTAAAAAAAAAGAAACTGATTCAACCAACAAATTGTCTCTAGATATTAAACAGCTTTAATATGTATAGTTTTGAGTTCAAAGTCTATCCAGCTTTTTACGCTCGCCATAAAAACAATATGCTATAAAATATCTGACAGAAGCTGGCACCACCACTGAACTGAAACTTGGAAATATGTCCTCAGCAAGCCTTGACAAACAGTTAATTGTTATGGTTTTCGTTGTTTTTGTTTTCTGTCAATTTATTCCGCATGTTCGATTCGTCGCAGAATTTGTCCTAGTCGTTCCTGTGCCATGACCTGGACTAAAAGCATGCTGTCGACGATGTGGGTTTCGAGGAATTCCATCAATCTTCGATTAACTATTTTTTCCATAATTTTCGCTGGACAGCTGGTAATGGCGATGCCCGGTAATTGGCAGCGACATTCGCTGGATCCGAACCCTTTGGTAAGGGGATAACCAATCCATGTTTGCAACTTGAGTTCCATAGCAGGAGCAACGCAAGATATCATAGAGTTGTGCATTCATAGCCTCCAGTCCAAGTGGGGCGATAAAAGATGTCCCCGAAACGGGGTTGTAGACAGGGGTTCTTTGTGTGGTATCGGTTGTTGCCATTTCAGGACTTTCTGGTTCGAATAATGGGCCGTTTTCAGTCTTCAGCAGAGCTCCACCGAGTGCAGGTCCCAGTGTGGGACCCAGACTTGGCAGAGATGAAGAAGCCGCTGGCATATGCTGCCGACTTTTTGGAATTTTAATTGTAGCAGTTGTTCTTGACTGAAAGAGAGTTCGGCAAGATCTTCTAGGGTTCCGCCTAGGTGGGTTCTTGACTCCAACGTTGTCCTTCGGGGAATTAGGCATCCCGATCTTCACCCACTTGTCACCGAACGGTAACTTGTTTGTTGATTGGTGTGGTGTTAGTGTTAAATAGTGTAAGATAGTTAACGTTTAATTTAAACCATGATCGATGGCTGTGGCGATCAAGCACGCACACAACCGATTGGTGGGTGGTGAATTTTTGAAGGCGAAGTGAAGGTGGCATCGATGGGAGCGGATACAGTGAGAATGGCTCGCTCTCGAGAGAAGAAAACCGCGAGGCTCAAAAGGGTGTATCGGTACCATCAGATAGGGAGTTCAGGAGTAGTTAGCCTATCGACCCGAAAAGTCCCTACATTGGTGTTGCGAAGTTAATCGCCCGTACAACGGTCACGGCAATCGCAAGGTCGTCATTACCGCCGCAAGTCAACCGTACCATGCCGTCGAGAGATTCATGATGGCACCCAGTGTATGCCAACGATAAGTCTGCGGGCCATCACTCACAGACTTCTCATCAGCAACAGCCAATACCCGAGTCCAAAAACCACTACGTGGATGTCGCCTCGTACCCTGTCCATCTCGCCCCACCTGTTCCAGATTGGTTCCATCACCCCCGAGTACTGCGCCCATTGCCTGCGACGCTCGCTAACGAAGGCCGGCGAGCCCAAACAGTTTGATACGTCCCGCCAAAATAGTGTGCCAGCCAAGCCATCTAAATAAACCACGAGTTTCAAGGTCAATTTTATATTCAAATAGGATCACCACGCCGAAATCTTCCCCATCCGAAACTCCCTGGGACCTGGAAGTCGAAAGAGGCCTTTGCTACCAACCCGGAAGCTGCCGTTGGCTAGACCAGCAGTTGGGGCTTATGACCAAGACTTCCGCACCGGTGGGCCCTGGCTGCCCGGACAGCCAGTTGAGAATTGTGGGGAATTGGTTCTATATTCCTTGTGCGTCTCCGGATTTGATCTAAATGAAACCTAAAATAGCAAGGGAATGATTAAAAGCGATTAAAGAGTTATACATGCAAATCAGAATTAGATATTAGTTTGAGTTGTCACTCAGCAATGAAAATTATCATAGGTTACTGAGGATTTATTTTCGAGTTTCAGTTCAGTGGTGGTGGTGTGCTTGTGTCAAATATTTTATAGCATGACGAGCGTAAAAAGCTGGATAATGCGTAAACGATGACCTATAGGGAAATCCGGGGTAAAACCGACGCCCTAAGACTTTTGATAAAATTTGTGTACTTTCGCTTGTTAAACGAACCTAAAATTGTTGTGTCTATCAATCCTTGCGATCCCTGGATGATATATGAGGGTTATATAGTGATTTAAATCAAATTGATATTTCATCATTTTTAGGTGAACCAATTGAGAGTGCGGGTAAGATCGACACCCTGTTGGGGTAAAACCGACACTTGCACTTTGAGTAGAATTTATACGTTGTGAACGTCAACATCCCATGGCACATAAAAAACAATGCTTCAAACATGACTTTCGACTTTTATGACCCGTTCCTCTAAAGGATTATACACATATTACGTAAACTATTGAGGAGAGGCTAAAGATCCACTAAATATATGTAAAAATTTCAAAAGTCCCATGCTAAGATTATATATTTGGGGTGAATACACATGGATATAATTAATTTGTTTTCATGAATTGTTTACGAAGATGAAGCCACATGATTGGTTGTGAAAATAAATACAGTCAGGTCTCCAATTAGACACTTGGTTGGGGGCGTAATAGGAATATGCTTTAAAGGAGACCCAGGACTTATGGGATTTCATCACTTTGGGGGTGTCGTTGAATATCTTGTATGCCAAAAGAGATAGCACAGTACTGTCTTCGGCGAAGTTTTAGTGCTAAGTACAATCTACCTTTAGGAGTTGAGGATCATCATTTTAGTTGAGAACTTGGCCGGTAGAAGCGCTTTTTCTGATTTGCACTATATGAACCATGAGGGATAAGAATGCAAAATTTTGTAACATATGATATCTTTAGATCCTGATGTTTTGGAAGGTTGGTGTCTTCCGAAGAGTTGTTCAGCAGCTCAAGGGCTGACATGGGGTGGTCATTCTGATACGGAATTATGCCACCAAGCGGCGCTGGTGGGCATGGAATTTTGTTTTGCGCATAGCTCAGTATCCTGATCACTTAGAAAGATGGCGTCTTGGGCAAAGTCGCTCAGTGTCACAAGGGCTAACATTATTTGAGCCAAAAGTTTCAAAATTTTAACACTAGGCGGCGCTAGTGAGCAAAGAATTTTTGTTTCATGGATAGCTCAGTAGCCTGACCCCTTAGAAAGATGGCGTCTTCGTCAAAGTTGCTCAGTATCGCAAGGGCTAACAATATTTGAGCCGAAAGTTTCGAAATTTTGTCACTATGCGGCGCTGGTGAGCATTGAATTTTTGTTTTGCGAATAGCTCAGTAGCAAAATCTCGAAACTTTATGCTCAAATAATGTGAGCCCTTGTGCAACTTTGCTGAAGACGCCATCTTCCTAAATGGTCAGGCCACGGAGCTATGCGCAGAACAAAAATTTTTGCTCACTAGCGCCGCCTAGTACCGTTTTGATTCGAAATCCGGACACCTAAGCACCTAGGCAGCTTCAACTCAATATTTTTCAAGGAATTTCATATTATGGGATGAATTTTTTGGTTGAAGTATGTAAACAGCTGTCTTTTGAAAGCAATATCGAATTAAAAATAACGAGTAATATGATATAAACCTCTTAAAAAACACTAAACGTGGGGGATGTCTTGCTTCGAAATCCGGACACTGAATAATGCATGCTTCCAATCCCGGACACTTTTGCTTCGAAATCCGGACACTATGAAATTGTCAATAAATTAGGAGAATTTAATAAATATTTGCGTAAACAATTTCCAACACGTTCTACAAACAACATAAAGCTATGATGCAAATATAAAAAAAAACTATAAAAAATATAAAATAACTACTGTAAAATCCAATTAATCAATTTCAGACAAGAAGGAACAGTCTACTCTTAGATGTGAACCTACTTAGAGCTTAGAGCCTGTATGATAAAGTAAATTTTATCTAATCAATTAATGCTCAAGAATGAATGTAATGCGGTTGAAGCTAAACTTTATTATGGTAGAATAAATACTACTTATATGCAGTAAGCATTCAAATTTATGAAAATGTTTGCATCTCCTGTTTTCAATCAAATTAGTAGAACTGAGACGCAAATCAAATTCCAGAAGTTGAAGCTATATTCTGTTCCCTCCACTGGACGAGGATATACTGCTGAATAGCACTTTTTAAAAGTATTAATTCCTTACCTGTTTCTGCTCAGCATGGATTTGTTTACTTCCTATTTCAAAAAAAAAAGAATAAAATATTTCCAACACCATCACTAAATGTAGTGCAGGACTAAAACATCCATTTGTGTTGAATTAAACACTTGCTCACTCACAGTCCATCACTTTTCCAAGATTTTTAAAACTTTCAGCCTCTATAAATCACTCATTAACACTCTTATAATGATTTTTTAATCTTCCTTCAACAATCACTATGAATGGAATGTTTGAAGCATGGGGTGTCCGGTTTTCGAAACGGTAGATTTTCATGCTTCAAAACCCGGACACCAGGTATTTTTGACAAATACTGGAAGCTTGTGCAGTTGTTATCACTTTTCACTGTTTACAAACATCACTATAAACAAGAATAATGTTCGGTTTTGCTCAATATCACTTAAGTTAACTTCAATACTCTGAAATGATAAGATTTGTTTTAGGTACAAATCTAAGGCTTCGACCTAACCAGCGGGAAAACTTACGCTCAATATGACACGAGTTTGTTTTTTAAGAGTTTAACAATCATTTTATCAGGTTACTATGATGCGAATTATAACACCATGTAGAACTTAAAGTTAGGCGTCGATTCGTATATAATTATTTAAAATTAAAATGCATATGCATGTTAAAATAGCTGAAATTGTACTGAGTGTCCGGCTTTCGAAGCGTCCGGGAATTCGATGCAAAACGGTAGCAAAATTTTGAATTTTTCGGCTCAAATAATGTTAGTCCTTGCGATACTGAGCAACTTTGCCGAAGACGCCATCTTTATAAGTGGTCAAGCTACTGAGCTATCCATGAAACGAAAATTCTTTGCTCACTAGCGCCGCCTGGTGGCAAAATTTCGAAACTTTCAGCTCAAATAATGTTAGCCCTTGTGATACTGAGCAACTTTGCCGAAGACTTTACCTTTCCAAGTATTCAGGCTTCTGAGCTATCCGCAAAACAAAAATTCTTTCCTCACAAGCGCCGCCTAGTGGCAAAATTTCTTAACTTTCGGCTCAAATAATGTGAGCCCTTGTGATACTGAGCAACTTTGCCGAAGACGCCATCTTTCTAAGTGGTCAGGAAACCAGAGTTGCTTGCTGTCACTATCAACGCTTAAAATTTGCTGATTTTTACAGGCCGACTGCGATACAATTCGGATCAATCTACATCATATCAATATCATGCTGTCTACTCCATCACAAGGGTATTGATGGCGATAGATTATAGATATCACTGATGGGTTAAGTTTAGCCTTAAATTAAGCAGTTGAAATGGCAATTTATCAGTACGATATTTTTTACAGTATTGCAGATAGGTTGAAACTATTTGTTGGTCACTGAAAAACAGTAATAGCATGGATAATTACCACGTGATCACTCATTCCGCAGTGATTATGATCTAGAGTGCGATGTCGCATCACTGCTGTTGGTTGTCAAATCAAAGTGATATTGATAGCTCGCAAGTGATAGTGATAGTTTTAGACCATCAGCCATCAGCTGATATGATTGATATTAAGCAACTCTGCAGGAAACTGAGCTATGCACAAAACAAAAATTCCATGCCCACTAGCGCCGCCTGGTGGCGTAATTCCGTATCAAAATGACCACCGCATGTCAGCCCTTTAGCTACTGAACAACTGTCCGAAGACACCAATCTTCCAAAACATCAGGATCTAGAGATATCATCTTCTTCTTCTTTTCTGGCGTTACGTCCCCACTGGGACAGAGCCTGCTTCTCAGCTTAGTGTTCTTATGAGCACTTCCACAGTTATTAACTGAGAGCTTACTATGCCAATGACCATTTTTGCATGCGTATATCGTGTGGCAGGTACGAAGATACTCTATGCCCTGGGAAGTCGAGAAAATTTCCTTTACGAAAAGATCCTCGACCGGTGGGATTCGAACCCACGACCCTCAGCTTGGTCTTGCTGAATAGCTGCGCGTTTACCGCTACGGCTATCTGGGCCCCACTAGAGATATCATATGTTACAAAATTTTGCATTCTTATCCCTCGTGCTTCATAGAGTGCAAATCAGAAAAAGCGCCCCTACCGGCCATGTTCTCAACTAAAATGATGATCCTCAACTCCTAAGGTAGATCGTACTTAGCACTGAAACTTCGCCGAAGACAGTACTGTGCTATCTCTTTTGGCATACGAGATATTCAACGACACCCCCAAAGTGATGAAATCCCATGAGCCCTGGGTCTCCTATAAGTCAGTTGTAATGTCATTCGAAACACAACATTTCACAAGCAACGATAGAGCGTAGTGGAAATTGCATGGAAATCTGCTAAAAACATGAAAAATCAAAGGGTGTCGATCTTACCCACGCCCCTAACAGGGCTATAAGGTAGGGTTACCATGTATGCTCTAACCAAAAAGAGTACATTTTTCAAACTCTGTAAAAGAGTACAAAAGAGTACACTGAGCCTATTCTTGAAAATCGAAAACTCTGTTTTTTAAAGGGTTTGTTTTTTATGTTAACCATTATCAGTTTTTTTAATGTTGAAGTGGTTGAAGGGTTGAAGCATAATTACCACTAAAATGAAGGCCATGCTTCAGAAAATATGAAAATTAATGCCCATATAAAATGTGAGTAACAATTAGAACTCAAAATGCAATGTCTTCATAAATATTCGACAAATTGAAAAAACACAGAGCTTTTAAATTTTCCAAATAAACAGCTCTGTATTTTTATTTTTGCTAATTACGCCGAAACAAATATTTTGCCCAATCGACCTTCGGACGGTCGATGGGGGGATAATAAAAATAATTAATTTGTAGCCACGGACTCTAACCACTCGGCTAAGTAAGGCCCCAATTTTGATGTTTTAAAATTTAAATCTAATTTGGAAAACCTTAATATTTTGATAAATATTTTTTCTGACTTCTCATCTCAAAATATAAAATTTAGAAGGAGGGACAAAAATTCAAAGCAGAATTTGTATAGGCGTAAAAAATCTTTTCTAGTTATTACATTTTGCTGAAATTTCACTTCAATCTTAAAGAAATAAGCTAATTAAGAAATGCTTTCGCCAAGTAATGCAAAATTTTGTCAAATTTATAATCATAACAATTTTTACATTTTTGTATAAAGTTAAGTTAGCTGACAAAAATTTCAATTTTTCTGTATAGATTTTGTGAAATTTAACCTCAATTTTATCTATCAATTTTGTAATATTCAGACCTATTGTAGCCAAAATTGGCTCCAGATATTATTTTTCCGAAAAAATATTCCTTAGTATAGTACGAAGCTTGTTAGTACTATATGTATAACAATATTCCGCTGTGAACGAATACAGACAAACTGAAGATGTTCCAGAACATCAAAAGATGAAAACTGTTTACGATAATCGATAATTTTTATGTTTCGGAAACTATATTATGTAATTTATCTGCTTTATTTAAAAAAATATTTGATTTGATCGGCAATTCTGAGTGATATTTAGAAAAAGAGTAAACATGATCCCATTTAGCAAAAAAGAATAGTACACAATATTTTAGGTTAAAAAAGAGTACATTGTGGAGTTCGGAATCGAAGTGAGCAAACGGGAGCCCCACGAAGAACTTGACATTTCTGATGTTACTATGGACCGATGCACGAGTTCACTTATATGACGTTTTAGCGGTGCCAAATTCACTCGTTACCATGGTGACATAAATAACACGGCACCGCTGAAACTTCAAACAGTGAACTCGTGCATCGGTCCATAGGAGTGAGTCGTCGAAGTTGTTCCATGCCTACTAGATCGTTTGATGTGCGATTCAATGCTACATTATTCTTATAGGCTTTTGATTGTCGCCCATCAAGCTAAGATCCATAACAATGTTTATTCAGTGCCACACATCCTCCCTCTTCTCCGGAATGAAAATGTTTGAAGTGATTGAAGATTCAACATTTTGTTCAATCCCACATGTTTAATGAAACTTGGTCTGGGATCTTAAAACATCTCTATTCTATAATTCAAAGGTTTCCATGCATGAAAATCGTCATGACTATAAAAAAAGGTATTCAAGAATCAAATGTCCTACGTCATCGCGAATGCTTCTAAGAGTTTATGATATATCTTCCACATAGCTATAAACTTTACCTTTATATATTGTCTCAAGTCTCTCAATTGTTTACTTATGCATGCGACTTCGGAATATTTTTCCGCTGTATGGTACACACTCAATCAGAACGGCGTTCAAAATATTGATTGGCTGAATGTCTTTTCCATTCATTAGATCCGGCAAGCTAATTTTACGCTACAACAGTATCTAAGACGAACTAATTTTGGACAAAATATTGCTATTAATGGACTGCAATGCATCTCAATAGCATCTGCGTTTGACTTTCATCTTGCTAAACATACAATCCGCAATACTCACTCAAAAATTTGTTTGACTTTACTTGTTTAGTATATACCTTGTTCTATTTTATTCTATACTAGTGGTCCCGGCAAACTTTTGTCTTGCCATCAAGTAGGCTGTAGTAAAACACCATGCCATCCCCTATACAAAATGACACATTAGTCTTATCCCGATTTCCTGATTTTTCCGGAGACTTTCTCTAACTTTCTATTCGCATGAACATGTCGCATCCCTTGTCGAATTCAACAGTAAAAAAGCACGTCAATTCGTGATCTGTTCTCAAGTTATTTCATGACATATAAACACCACTCTATTTTTATTCATATAGATGTAAGATACCATACATCATTGGGCTTACATTTTTTTTTCTTACATTAACGACCGCCAGTCGCGCACGCATGTGAGTATCGCTTTTGCTAGGAACAAATATGCGACTACCAGTCGCACTAGCAACATCAATAACACTTGCTAGAAACAAATTTGCGACCACCAGTCGTGATAGCAAGTGAACACCATCATTGCTTAGAACAAATATGTGACCACCAGTCACGCTAGCAACATCAATAATACTTGCTAAGATCAAATTTGTGACCACCAGTCAAGGTAGCAAGTGAACACCACCATTGCTTATAACACATATGCGACCACCAGTCGTGCTAGCAACACCAATAACACTTGCTAGAAACAAATTTGCGACCGCCAGTCGTAATAGAAAGTGAACACCACCATTGCTTATAACACATATGCGACCACCAGTCGTGCTAGCAACACCAATAACACTTGCTAGAAACAAATTTGCGACCGCCAGTCGTAATAGAAAGTGAACACCACCATTGCTTATAGCACATATGCGACCACCAGTCGTGTTAGCAACATCAATAACACTTGCTAGAAACAAATTTGCGACCACCAGTCGTGATAGCAAGTGAACACCACCATTGCTTAGAACAAATATGTGACCACCAGTCACGCTAGCAACATCAATAATACTTGCTAAGATCAAATTTGTGACCACCAGTCAAGGTAGCAAGTGAACACCACCATTGCTTATAACACATATGCGACCACCAGTCGTGCAAGCAACACCAATAACACTTGCTAGAAACAAATTTGCGACCGCCAGTCGTAATAGAAAGTGAACACCATCATTGCTTATAACACATATGCGGCCACCAGTCGTGTTAGCAACATCAATAACACTTACTAGAAACAAATTTGCGACCACCAGTCGTGATAGCAAGTGAACACCACCATTGCTTAGAACAAATATGTGACCACCAGTCACGCTAGCAACATCAATAATACTTGCTAAGATCAAATTGTGACCACCAGTCAAGGTAGCAAGTGAACACCACCATTGCTTAGAACAAATATGTGACCACCAGTCACGCTAGCAACATCAATAATACTTGCTAAGATCAAATTTGTGACCACCAGTCAAGGTAGCAAGTGAACACCACCATTGCTTATAACACATATGCGACCACCAGTCGTGCAAGCAACACCAATAACACTTGCTAGAAACAAATTTGCGACCGCCAGTCGTAATAGAAAGTGAACACCACCATTGATTATAACACATATGCGAACACCAGTCGTGTTAGCAACATCAATAACACTTGCTGGAAACAAATTTGCGACCACCAGTCGTGATAGCCAGTGAACACCACCATTGCTTAGAACAAATATGTGACCACCAGTCACGCTAGCAGCATCAATAAAACTTGCTAAGAACAAATTTGCGGCCACCAGCCACGTTAAGAACTTATTTTCGTTGCAACCACCAGTCGGGTTAAGGGCATATTTTTTTTTTATTGCAACCACCAGTCACATTAAGTAAACAAATAATTTATTTCGAAATAGTAAATACGATGGGATTTGTAATTGTACGGACCTTTTGGACATATTCCGTCCTGCGGTAGCCGCATAGATCTATCGCAGGCTTGAGAATCTTTCCATAATTGAATTAAATCATTCAATCACAACAAAGTAGAATAACAAGATGCGCATAAAACAGCAAAAAACAACAGTCATCGGTGTGGTTTCCAAAGTATTCTAGCATTCGATTGATGATGCTACGTAAAATCCATAATATGACAGCTGCGGTAGCTATCTGTTCAACCATAAAACGGAAAGTTATCTCTAAAATAGCAATTAAAATGAATATACTAAGACAAAATCGACGATAAAAACAGCACACATGCTACAAAAGAATTTCAAAATGCTACGAAACATATCAAATTTATTTTACAAATTTTGCACGGACATATCTAATCGACTCCTTTGGAAAAATAATTCTGCTCTAGAATTCTCTTTCCATTAAGCTTACCTTTTTTTTCAATAAACCAATGCTATAAAATAAGTTCCCGTTTTTGGCAGAATGTTTACTTTGTATCTGAGGTGAAATTGCCTAGGTTTTTTTTTTTTAAATGAATATCATTTTTAATTGATTAAATTGTTCTGAAATAGTTTATGTACTTTTGTCAAACATGTATATTCGACTATTTCAATCAAATCAATCTGTTTGATTTTTTTTTCAAGCACAACAAAAAAAACCCTTCGAAAGCACTCTTGCACAACTGAAACTGTTGAGAAGATGCTGGTTTAGAGCAAGAAATACTGGCTCAACGTGTAGTGCAGCGGTTAAATAATTTTCTCACCTTGTCTCCTCAGTCAGCCGTAGTATTTTTTTAACTGTTCTCAGAAAACAATAATTTTCCCTACTTACAGTCCTTCTTTTTTCAAATCTTTCTCAGGCTGAAAATTCACTCCACAAACACTGACTTTCACACGCGGTGTCGGAACAAACACATTTTCCTGTGGACACTCCCGTTTGCTAACAAATCCAGGCTCTCGAGGAACACGAAAATTAGTTTTAAACTCCTGGCAGGATCGCCAAATGTGGAGTTCGGAATCGAAGTGAGCAAACGGGAGCCCCACGAAGAACTTGACATTTCACTCTGATGTTACTATAGGAGTGAGTCGTCGAAGTTGTTCCATGCCTACTAGATCGTTTGATGTGCGATTCAATGCTACAATATTCTTATAGGTTTTTGATTGTCGCCCATCAAGCCAAGATCCATAACAATGTTTATTCAGTGCCACACATACATGTACTCTAAAAAGAGTACGTCTGGTAACCCTACTATGAGGCAATCCATGAGACAGCTGCGATCAGCTGGTTTTTTGTTTACCACGAGGTTTTGACGTGTTGCGATCGTAGTGACCGTTCGATTACAAAGGAAAATGATAAGCTCTGATAACACTCGCATGTGTTGTTTATCCAGCTGTTTCGGTTCTATGCACACTTTTAGCTGTCAGTCATATCGCGGAAAGTCCTCATGGATAGCCTTATTGTAGAACAATGTGGAAAACGGGTTCAATTACCAATACAAGCAATTATGTGATGGAATTCGTTATTTGGAGCGTAGCTAGCGCATATACAACATACGCCTCCTTCTTTAAGAAAGGAGATCAGAAGGAACTAACATCGTTATTAACCATTTTGGGTTGAAGTTAGTCATGGAAAATTTCGTCGATGATGAAACACCGACCATTCGGACTGAGTTGAACACTCTTATTCTTGTTTACGGCAACTTTCGATTGAATCCTATTCGTTCCATTCCATGGCCCACTTTATTTTTCTGGCGTAATCGGGAATGAAATACGGGTTTCGACCGAAGAAAAGTAGGAGTGATTATTCTGGATGATGATGTTTTTTTTTTATTTCATCACGATTGCCAACACTGGTGAGGATTCATTTGAACGACTTGTGACTATAAAAATTTCTGTTTTTATAAACAGGAAGATTTATGGAATTTCAGGAAAAGTAGATGACATGAAATATCTTAATTCACGTAAATTTCAATGATTCCTTCAATTTTGTAAATCTTTAAATATTTTCGAACAAGTCAAAATTCAAAACCTAGGTAGTACATTTATTTCAAATTTCTGAGGTGTCCAGCCTTTTTTTTGAAGACTAGGATACATTGTAAAGCCATTAACGCTCAACATTACTGGGAAGTGAAGACATATTTGGAAATTTGAGGGTATTTTGAAGCCCTAAGTCTGCCGATCCTTATTTTTGGCTTGAAATAACTCGAAATAACAGTGGAGTTGTGTTTGATCCTTCGACCTTGACGCTTGCTCCTGCGGGGGCGGGTGATGAGGGCAGGATCAAACATGTCGCGCGTCGGTCGGGTGAAGTGAAAAGTGGCGTGATCCGTTAGTTGTGTTTGATCCTTCGACCTTGACGCTAGCTCCTGCGGGGGCGGGTGATGAGGGCAGGATCAAACATGTCGCGCGTCGGTCGAGTGAAAGTGAAAAGTGGCGTGATCCGTTAGTTGTGTTTGATCTATTGATCGCATCGCTTGCTCTTGCGAGGGCGAGCGATGAACACTTGTCCGGCGTACAATGCGATTATCGAATTATTTCGCGAATTCGGTTAGGCGTAATTATATCATGGATCGCATCACCTACCATTGGTGACTCCCAGATCTATACCTTACCCACTAACCCAATATCCTTTCCATGACAACCGTGGAGATGCAGAGGTGATCTCGGTCTCTAGTAACAACGGTAGTCACACTAACATTCCTTCCCTTCCCCGATGACCGTAAGGACGTGGCCGGCGCCGTTATTGACTTTTAAAATTTGAGCTCTCGATTTGTGCACATTGAAGAATGGTAAGCTAATCCCAAGCCCCATTCATTAATTCCCTGTGCAACTTCGATTGTTCTGGTCAATCACGGAGTAGCAACTACGAATTGTACGGTCATCTATGCTTATGAAATAACTCGAAATAACAGTGGTGACCACTAGACTGATGCAAATTTTGAAGTTTTTGCTCCCCTATGCTTAAACGGTGTCCATTATGATGAAAATCATTCTCCCAAAATTTGAAGTGATTTGGATGAAATTTGGTTGTGCACACGCCATTTGAAGTTTATATGGAAATTACTATGGAAAAGTCAATTCTTTTGTGTTCAGTCCTCTATCTGCTCATCATAATAATATATGAAAAAGCGAACACACTCCTCCGATGTAAAATCTTCCCAGCTACAACTTTGCCGAAGACCACATTTTGTTGGGACGTAAGGATAATTTGTTATTCTTGATTGCAAAGTCTAAACCATGCTGAGATGATCATTCAACTACTTTCAGAGCAACACTGCTGTTTTGCTGTAGAACATAGTAGCCTGGATTACTTTGATCTATTCTTCCCGCCAGGAGCACCACTGTTGCCTGCCGAATAGTTGGTGAAGCTTACTGAAGGCAAACCCACTTTATGATGATGAATAATAATTTTTCCTGACGTCCAATCAAAATGTGGTCTTCGGCAAAATTGTAGCTGGAAGAATTTCACATGGGAAGAGTGTGTTCACTTTTCCATAAAATATTATGACGAAGAAATAGAGGGCTGAACACAGAAGGTTGGCGTTTTCCATAGTAATCTCCATATAAACTTCAAATGGCGTGTGCACAGTCAAATTTCTTCCAAATCATTTCAAATTTTGGGAGGATGCTTTTTACCATAATTTAAATCGTTTAAGCATAGGGGAGCAAAAATTTCGAAATTTGCATCACTCTAGTGACCACTGCTCTAGCAAAAGTAAATAAAAATGGTATTTCAACCTTTGAGCCGAATAGATACAGTGACTCAATTTCATTTTCGTACGGGGCACTGTTTTCATATCAAGTTGGTATAAAACTATTGAATGGTGCATGAAATTCGATATACTTTATCAATAATGAAGGTTATAGGTGTCATCTATTGTTTGGCAATGACAAACTATATTCATTTGCTTAAATCTTTGGAATAATGGAAAAGTATTGAGAATGTGTCTATAATTGACCCAATTCCATATTCGTACACCTAACAAAAAAGAAATATACAGCATTCAGAACTAATTTTTAATGGACTAGATGATTATTTAAGCTCTTCGTTGTGTTGTTCAGATGCAGTAGAATACATTTGGAAAATTTATAAGCGGACATATTTGAAACTTAAGTAAATTTAAGAAAAATACCAGTTTTCCCATGTATTTTGCTAAAATATTCGGTAAGTCGAACAATAAATTGCATTTTTTTCAACATCACTTCCTTAAGATTGATAACTGCGAATATTGCACAAGTTTCAAAAAATTATAATCAGTTTTAGAGTAGCTAGGAGTGGATATCGACAACTTATACTTTTGAATCTTAGGTAGTATAACATTTATAACAAATCCAAAACCAAAAATTTTAGTCAATTTCTTTATGTTTGGCTCCTAAATGTATATACATAATCCATAGTTAATGTTCCTACCGAAACATTGCGTAATTATCATTTTTAATTTACATTTTACTACCAAACATGATTATAGAGATTTATAGAATAAATATTATTGCCATAACCGCAACACAAACGTTTTTTAAAATGATGAAAACAACAGTATATATTCTATTAAATAGTATACCAATGCTTTCTGCTCATTCAAGTTATTTTGTATTTTTCTTATAAAATCAATAATTTGGCAAATAGGGTGCTATTTTGAATATAATTTGAATATTATTTCATAGATAATTGAATATTATGATGACATAAATTATGTGGAGGTATGTACAGCGTAGTTTAGGGTACTTTATTGTAAAACGAAGTTCGTAGTTCAAATTATTTTTACAGACAAATTCAAAATTAACATTTACCCGTTGTTTAGAATGAAAATTTGGTTTACATTGATTAAAAATATCGTTATAGAAGAGTTTTGAACTTATGGCACAACAATTTGATGAACTCAAAAGGGATAAAAACTGTTTATGATTTCTGTAAACTGTATATATTTCAACTAAATTTCTATCAGAGCTTACGAGTATAATCTATAGATTGGATCCAATGACAAAAATAACCATTATTGTTCGAATTATTGGATTAAATAGCAAAAATCATTGGAAAACTGGCATTTCTCATAATTTTACCTAAATTTCATATATGTCTGCTAATAAATTGTCCAAATGTATTTCACTACATCTGAACATCATAATAAAGCACTTCAGTAATCAAATAGAGCTTCTACATTTAGTTTTAAACGTTGTGCGTTTGAATTTTGGTAGGTGTACGAATATGGAATTTGGTGAATTTTAGACATCAATTCAATACTTTTCTATTAATCCTAAGATGAATGTAAATGGAAACATTTTTTGATTGGCAAACAATAGATGACACCTATTACCTTCCATGTGGATAAAGTATTTGTAGCTCAATACTTCATTTAATAGTTTTTTACTAACTTGATGTGGAAACAGTTTCCCGTACGAATATGAAATTGGGCCACTGTATCTGCTCTGTTGGATTGAACTTCTGTTTTCGCAGTTTGGTTTACTATTGATCCAATTTGTGGACTTAAACTGAACCCGAACCAAGTAGTATTATTGATTCAAAATGATTAACTTATTGAAGTCAACTAGAAGCTATTCAAAAAGACCAAGCTTAGGGTCGTGAGTTCAAATTCCACTGGTCAAAGATCTTTTAGAGTTGGACGTTTTCTCGACAAGTTATACAAAAATAGTTAATTGGTAATGAAGGCTTAAGATAACAATTAAGGAAGTGTTCATAAGAACACTGAGCTGAGAAGTAAGCTATAAGAAAACTTGATTTACTAAACCCATTCTCTGAACAAATGACACAATGTCGATCTGTACGGTCGAAAATTTCTGGTCATACACCGATTGATTTGGAAGCATGTTTCTTACGAAGTGCGCCGTGACAAACGGCGATCAATGCGAGATAGATCAGCTGGGCGGGATTTATAAACAGGGCGAAAGCTTTAAACGTTCAGCTTATGATGCAGCTAGCCACCGCTAGACGGCGCATTGCGTCCGATCCAATGGACTAGGATCAGGTCTTCCATTCATTGGTGTTTCTTTGTATGAGAATTAAAAAATAATGAATGGTGTTGAGGAACACAAATATATGTTGTGTGAGAAGAATCTAATCAATCGTTATAAATATTTATAAATAGAATTAAATTATTAAGTTGGCGGTTAAAGTGAAGATAAATTGAAGCAAAATCTTAAATTTGCAAGAGCCCAAATCTAGAGAATCTGACAGCCGTTCAAGCTGAAAAATTGATTGTTTGGTCACTCGTTGGTAGTGACCAGTCAATCAAGTGCATAGCTTTAACGCTATCTGGTTCTTCAGATGCGTGCTCTTATAAATTTAAAAAATGGCATTGATTTATTTTTACCTTAAATTTATGTTATTTTTTCAAAAGAATTAGGCATGAGAATACTAGAAGAATACATGAGGAACTATTTCGGGAGTTCTTCAAGGAATACTTTTAAGAACATATTCTCCTAAAAATCTTCAGAGAACCCTGAGAAATTTCCCCTTTCGGATTCCATAAATAATAAAAGGAATAATTTTCAGGGATAAACATGGTTGAAAACATGGAGGAACTTCAGAGGTGAGTCATGAAAATCATGGTTTCTTAGAATTAATTGCATAAAGAATCATGAGTTAAATTCCTAAGGAAAAACATTTATGGATACCTTTATGGAGGCAAAAAACCTCGAAGAGTCGCTAGTATCTGGATGAATATCTAAAAGAGTTTTCTTGGGTGTTTTGAGATAAATTTTTGGGGGAATTTCCGTCAGATTTCTTTGAGGAATACTTCGAAAAACTCTGCAGAAAGACATGCTGGACATGTTTATGAAATCATTATCATCCACCGCCGTGTATTTTTTAAATGCTACATAATATTTCCCATTATGAAATCTCTATTCTTACGAATATGTGCTGTTATTTAGAGTAAGGCCTTGAAAAGAAAAAAAAATCATGTTGAAATTGATGAAAATATGATAAACATGGAACCACATTACAGTTGCTGCCTTTTTCACAAATATGCATCCCTCCTCTACACACAAATATAATTTCGCTATAAATTGAGCTATAACTATTGTTCGGACCTCTATGATTGTTTAATAAAGATGTATAATCAGTTTCATCCTGAACGTTTATCTTGTAAGAATTGGTGCTTGAATAGTTTTTGATGACTTATTTGGTCAAAACCATTTTTTAAATATATTTCATACGCAATTACAGAAAAAAGTAAATTCATAATAATCAAAGTAACTTCAGAAGCATGCTAAAAGATTTCGATACGGGTGAGTATTGATGTACTTATGGTCAATAAATAAATTGGGAAAAACTTTTACTAATGAATACTTGTTTAGGTTTGAAACAAATTTGATGTTCTACAAACTTTCATAAATACAATTTAGAAGAGAATGAATAATATTCAAATTGGTAGAAAACTGACAATGTTTTGTGAACTTCTCGTTAAGTCACATTTCATAGCATGCAAATTAAACAAGTTCAGTGGTAATGGTAATTTAACAAACATTCGGATTTAACAAAATCATCAATATACCAAATGATCACAAAACTCGTTTGTTTAAAAAAAATGGTTATACCGGTGTTACTGACATAATTTATGAAGAAATTTCGTTAATTTAGGGAATAACAGTCAACTTACAGTCTCTTACTCGATATACCGCATATAAAACCATAGATTGTATAAGCATTTTATTTTTTTATAATCGTTTAAAAAACCTTTTTTCAAATACAGGTCGGACTCGATTATCCAGAGTATCGATTTTCTTTTCACTCCGGATAATCAAATTACTAAAAGAAAAAAAAAACACATTCGACTTTTTTGACGATTTCGAGTTTATACCGGGGAGAGTAATCAAATGATAAAGACTTGCGATCAACTTACTGAAATATGGGGGATTGTTCCACAAACTTCGAAAAAGAAAACAAGTTGTTTTGTCCCATTGGTAATTGTAACCGCAGTCACATTGAGTTTATAAATGAGCCTTATAGTGTGAGAGCAATGAAATTTATATCAGATTTTTTTCCGGATATTCACCCAATGTGTAATATAAGCTCACGCCGAGGACCTGGGATCGAATCCCATCCCCGAGATAGTCACTTATGACGTAAAGGTCATAGTGACGACTTCCTTCGGAAGGGAAGTAAAGCCGTTGGTCCCGAGATGAACTAGCCCATGGCTAAAAATCTCGTTAATAAAGATAAAAAAAAAGCTGTACAAAATTTCAGCCTCAAGTTGGCACTTTTGAGTTCTTGGTAATAATTAGAAATTTTAGTTTCTTCCCATACTGCCATAAAATGTACACTTGGTAGGTCATTTACTCAATGCCTACTTTTGTCGAATGTTACAAATATGCAGTTATGGGCAGATTAGGGGTCTTGAGAAAAAAAATATTTTTTTGACTGGCGTACACAAAAAATCCCTTTTTCAAACCCACCTTTCTTACCTTTGTCCAAAACTGCTAAATCATTCATATTGTATATTGCAATACTAAATTATCTCAAAATTATGCATAAAAACTGAAAAACAAGAACATCAAAAAATATATTCCGGGTAAACGAGTCTAAAATTCCGGATAATCGAATCCCGGATAATCGAGTCACCGGATAATCACCGGATAGTCGAGTCTGCAACACTATGAGGAGTTAAGTTATGAGGTTAAGTTATGGACACTTACGCACTTTCTGAAGTTTTGTTTATGGCCGCATTCCAAAAAGAGATGTTGGATATGATTGTACCCCGTTTGGCATAAGGTCGTTTGGCATAATGGTCGTTTGGCATAATGGCCGTTTGGCATAATGACTGACTTAGAATGAATATCGGCATTTTTGAAGTTTTTACCTAGATCAACACCACCAACAATTTCTGGTAGATTTTCAATAAGCGTGGTGTTCGTTTAGAGGTTTTCCAAGCTATGAATGTCAAAAATTGTTGTGACATTGGAGAGCATAACTGAATAAACTCGTGACGGGTCTGGAAGATCTTTTCTGAATAATAATTTTCTCTACATCCCAGAACATAGAGTATCTTTGAGCTTGTTGCGATATACATACTTGAAAACAGTAAATTGGCAAAGAAATCGCAGTTATTAATAAAGGGAACGCTCATAGAATATTTCGTTGCAGATCAAGCTTTGTCCCAGTATGGACGTAACACTTGATGAAAATTACTTGATAAAAAAGGGAAAATTTATTTGCAAAAATTAAAAGCTCTAATCCAAAGATCTTTTATTTTTGCATAATGCACAAATAGAGCAGATTTTTTTTTCGTTCAAAATGTTTAAAGCTCTAATGCAAAAAAAATCTGCCCGCAACATAACTCAAACGAACAACACATGTTTAAAAGAAAATATGTGTGGCAAAACTTTTGGAAGATTCAATATAAGTTTTGATTTTGGAAGTGTACGTCAAAAACAAGCCGTCTATTATCGAAAGAAGGGAATATTTGTGATTGAAATATTTTTTTTCCAGCATATTTCGAAAGGAGATCATGTGTTTGCAAAAAAAAAAAATATGTTGATTATTGGCAGGTTCTAAAGTTATTATCATTCTAACAGCACGGATTGCCAGAATTGCTAAAACAGTAAAATATAAAAATGGTTAACATTTAGATTTACTTAATAATAAAATTTAAAACAGTATAAATATTAAGAACAGCCTATTATTAAAAGAAGGCAAAATTTATGATTAAACCAATAGAAAAATGGACGCCAAAAACTATTGCGGCATGACAAAACAAAAATACATCAAAAATTGCATTCAGAATCATCGAAGTGATTGTGCTACTTTTCCCGAATGTCGGTTTTCGAATGCCAGTTCCCCGAATGACCGGTTTCCCCGAAAAGTGGTGCAGATTAAATAGGTGTTATATTAGTCTTCAGTGACAGGATGGTGAACGAGAAAGAATGATAAGCAATCAAAAGAAGGAGGTGTTCTGACATTCTCGGCTATACACATGTTGGCAAAAATGCTGAGGACGGTAAAACTCGAAGAACCGCCAATTAAATAAAGAAGGGTGCATAACAGATGGCCAGTTCGTTCACCATCCTGAAATGTATAAAGTTACGACAGTTAAGGATTCCAAAAACTTTTCGGGAAAGTTGGCTAATCGGGGAAACGGGTTATTCAGGGAACTGGCAATCGGGGAACTGGCGTTCAGGGAAACGACATACGGGGAAAAGTAGCACGATCCATCGAAGTAACTGCAGTAATCGATTTCTCTTTTCGCCAGTAACTTAAGTAGATCAATGTTACCGATTGCTACCTCTTTGTCAGATGGAAACAAAAAATATCTAAAATAAATATAGCCCCAAAGAACAAACTATGTATAAAAGAAGGTGAAATTTATTTTAATTTTCAGTCAACGGTCCTTATACTTATAATTATGATTATATCATATTTAGAAAAAAGTAGAATGTTTACAAGAAGGGTTAATTTTTGCTAAATATATCAAAATATCCAGCGCAAAAAAAATATTTCAATAGCGAAACTCAAAAGAAGAATTAATATTTGAATGAAGGGTAATTTCTGGATAAATAATAAAATACTATTGGCAATAACTTTCCTTATATGCTTTAGGCTATTCAAGAGCATATGATTGTTGAATAAAGTGTCTTTTTGCATCAATTGACTTCAAAACAAGCCTGATGTCATCAGAAAGATTCAATAGAAACGTAAAAAAATTCTAATAAATTCTTGGTTTCAGACTCATTATGCCAAACGACCATTATGCCAAACGACTTTATGCCAAATGACCTACTACCGTTGGATAGAGTTCTATTTGATCTTCCGACCTTGACGCTTGCTCCTGTGGGAGCGGGTGACGAGGGCAAGATCAAACATGTCGCGAGTCGGACGAGTACATTGAGGAAACGGAACGTATGAGGTACATAAGAATTTCTTATGGAATAACGACATAAGAAGTATTTTGTTCTTCATTCGAGAATCTTATAACATTCCACAACAGACTTATGAAATAACATTCATTACATAGACAGATATAATTCCATAAGAAACTCTTTTTGGATATCAAACGCATTGATCATTGACATTCATAAGACAATCTAATGGAGTACGATTTTCTTAACAATTTCATACGAAAATCTTATGGATTACGTGGAGAGATACTAATAACAAAATATACACGATTGAGATTCATAAGCGCGCGTATGACAATGATTAGTAACACTTGTGAAAAACAGTCGACTTCCTATCAAAAACCACGTAAGAATTTCATACGAAATTCTTTTGGAATAAAGACATAAGAAGCATCTAATGAGACTCATAAGAAAAACTTGTGAACTTCCATCGATCATTGCGTTCATAATACAAATAGGTATAATATCATAAGATAGTCTTATGAAGGATCATAGATATCAATTATGGAATTCTTTAGGACCATTATGTTTTTAGAGAATCGCTCTTTGAATTTAGGAAAATAAAGATAATCATAAGATCTCTAATGATAACGACAAGAATTTCTTGTGAATATCGGACGTTTTGTGTTTCATAAGAATCTTATGAAAGAGAGAAAACCAATCAAGAAATCAATTCACAAGCGTCCTTTTATGAAATTCGTACGCAATTTCTGGCTCAGTGTAGTGAAATGAAATAGCGCCGCGGATCGGTAGTAGTGTTTGATCTATTGATTGAGTCGCTTGCTCTTGCGTGGGCGAGTGATAAACACTTGTTCGGGGTACAATGCGTTTATCGAATTATATCGCGAATCCGATTAGGCGTGATTATATCATGGAACGCATCACCAATCATTGGTGACTCCCAAATCTCTACCCAATGTTGCTGAACAACGATCGGAAACGCGAGGCACGATGAATTTTCGTAGGCATCAAAACAGAATCTGCGAATAAACACAAACAATCGCTCGGTAATGTGAACGGTACGATCCACGCTGCCTGCTCTTCGCGAAGAACAGGAAAATATTCGTTTCGATCATCTTCATGCGGGTTCGCAACAATCACGCTAAACTTGCTCCGCTCAAAAATGAGTGCCGAGCGCACAACATTGACCTCTTTTCGTGCAGCACAGATTCTGTGCAAAGGGGCTGTACACAGTTTTGTGCAAACGGTGGTAAACACAACTGAATGAGTGAAATACACACAGAGTAGGAACGCTTGGAATGCGGAATTCGCTACCATTTTTGTTTTGCTTCTGAAAACATAAAAAAAAACATTCCAATTTTAAAGTTTTCCAGAGTATTTTCATTTGAATAGCCGAAGCGGAAGCAAACGGGAAAAAACTTTCGCGATTGCGACCATCTTTCGGCTTTTCGCTAGAAAACATCTCAGAAAACTTCCCATCTTACCAAAGGCCAACTGTTAGCTGCCGCGCGGGAGATCATTGACAGTTCCGTTTCCATCGATCCCCGCACAGCCGAAGGTCAACACGTCGGCAACTCACAGAATGAGTGCGACCTACACAGAATTTTCACTCAGTCAGCCAGTTATGCATTGGTTGCCTCATTCTGTGTAGTTTTAACACATACGCTGCGTGGAGCTGGCTTAGCGTGGAGTGTTTGCTTGACTTTACGAGAAAAAGCAACCTTGCAATGAATCTCGAGAATGAACAGAGCGTAGATAAATGAATCCTACGAGTGGAAAGGCTTCACGAACCACTTATCGGTATGTTCATTTTGCTTCTTCGGCGTTGCATCCGTTCGCTTTTTGCGATGCTCTTCGTGACGCAAAAATGAAAAATGAATTTGGCGAATATTGGATCGCGAAGATGCGTCTGTCATTGTTGACGAAGAAGAACCATCGCAACACTGTCTCTACCTTATCCCACTAACCCAATATCCTTTCCATGATAACTGTGGAGATGCAGAGGTATACTCGGTCTCTAGTAACAACGGTTGTCTAACTAACATTCCTTCCCTTTCCGATGACCGTAAGGACGTGGCCGGCGCCGTTATTGACTTTTAAAATTTGAGTTCTCGATTTGTGCACATTGAAGAATGGTAAGCTAATCCCAAGCCCCATTCAAAAACTCCCTGTGCAACTTCGATTGTTTTGGTCAATCACGGAGTAGCAACTACGAATTGTACGGTCATCTATGCTCATCTTCTTCTTCTCTTCTTCTTTATGGCGTTACGTCCCTACTGGGACAGAGCCTGCTTCTCAGCTTAGTGTTCTTATGAGCACTTCCACAGTTATTAACTGAGAGCTTACTATGCCAATGACCATTTTTGCATGCGTATATCGTATGGCAGGTTCGAAGATACTCTATGCCCTTGGAAGTCGAGAAAATTTCCAACCAGAAAAGATCCTCGACCGGTGGGATTCGAACCCACGACCCTCAGCTTGGTCTTGCTGAATAGCTGCGCGTTTACCGCTACGGCTATCTGGGCCCCTCTATGCTCATGCTAATGCTCAATGACCTACCACCGTTGGATATGCAAAGGATTTTTTCTGTTTTTAAATGCAGCACATGTTATTTTCAATTCTTTTATTGGGAGGGGTGTTCCTATGTTTCTATTGCTGGTATATTCATATCCAAAAGTTCAAAATTATGTTAATATTATGGAAATATAAATAATTCACGAACATACAATCAAGAAGCCATTACATTACATTCAGGTCAAGTATATGATCAATCACCATCATATGGAGTCGGCTTTTTCAAATAAAAGCAAAATAATTGATTAATGACACTTGATGCTACGATATACGTCCCTTACTTCACTCCCCAATCACACGGATTAATACTTACTTGTTTCAATTTCTTTCTTCACCAATAGCACGACGTCATTCGTTCAAACAACTCTAACCCGTTCCATCTTCTTGTACCTACTTCAAAATATTCAATCCAATCAAGATTAGAGATGAAAACAAACCATCCGATGACGGTGCTGAAAACAGTACCCTCGGTGTAACTATGCTAATCACCGCTACCAGTAGAGGAAAAAATATTAATCGATCTCCAAACGAGCCATCATAGCTAAATCACAGACAAACAGACACCACATTTTCTTCATGTTTGACGTTTCACACTACAGCCATCTTCAGGTATTGTTGCACGAAACAATATTTCGTGCAACCTGCTCACCAGATGATAATAATGTGAACTGTACGTTGGATTTCAATGATTTTTTTCTACGAATTACGTCTGTTTGCCTTTGGCTATGCCCACATGCGACGCGATGACCACCCAAATCAAGACATTGCATGCTCTGATCATGTCCGCGTCCACAAACCGGAGGAGACACGCCACCTTTTGGCCAGGATGATGATGCCGATGATCGCTCGCATTAAATGACGTGTGAGCCAGTTTCCTCATTGGATCGATCGACTGGAAAACCAGTTTTCAGTTTCAATCCTCTGGGTAGGAAGAAAATCATGACCAATATCGGACCTCCGATGGGCAGTGGTTCTCGATTAGGTCATTTTCTTAGACGCAAGAAAGGATTTTCGGATTAAACCATTCATCTACTTCTTTTTCTACTTGACATTAACGTCCCCACTGGGATAGAGTCGGCTACTCAGCGTATTGTTCTAAAAGCACTTCCACAGTTATTATCTCTCAAACTCCCAACGTCTGACTTTTCATAAAAAATGAACTTCAAAAAATCATTGCTTAGCTAGTTATGGACCGATTTTGAATCTTTCGGTCTCAAACGAATTGCATACTCTTCAAGATTTATTATGTTCCGGAAGAAATGGGATTGGCCACTTGGTTCCGGAGTTAATGTGGTATATTCGTTCCGGAAGTGATGGTTCACGTAGTTTTTTCAAGATTAGCGGTAAGAAAATTATTCATTGTGTGCTTTCTATGAATAAAAAGATGCCAGAAGGTCGAATGACATTGGTTATCATTGATTCTGGCCATTTCGGATACCCGGTCACTTGGCACTGGTTCCTGAATTTTCTGAAACTTAAAAAATAGTACCGTGCGAGGGCTCAAAATTCATGATTTTCTATCCTGATTACCATAGCTATAATGTCAATATACTGGTCGTATGAGGTTCTGGCCCAGGGATACCCTGGAAACGGTTCCGGCACGGCCTCAGAGGTACAGTTTTGTAATCTTATTCACTCATATCATGCGACGGCTCAAAGTTCATGATTTTTTATCCTGAACATCATAGCTATAATGCCAAGGACCAATATGAGGTTCTGGCCACATCCGGATAACCTGGAATCGGTTCCGGCAGGGCCTCAGAGGGACAGTTTTGTAATCTTATTCACTCATATCGTGCGACGGCTCAAAGTTCATGATTTTTTATCCTGATCACCATAGCTATAATGCCAAGGACCAATATGAGGTTATGGCCATATCCGGATACTCCGGAATCGAGTCCGACAGGGATTCAGTGGGACACTTTTGTATTCCAACTCACTCATATCGTGCGACGGCTCAAAATTGATGTTTTTTCATAGTGAACATCATAGCTATAATGCCATGAACCAATATGACACTCTGGATTCTTCTGGATACCCCGGAATCGGTTCCGATAGGGACTCAGAGGGACCCTTTTCTAATCCTATTCACTCATATCGTGCGACAGCTCAAAATTCATGATTTTTTATCCTGAATATCATAGTTATAATGCCAATGACCAGCCTTAGCATCTCGTTAAGATTTCAAGAATATTCATTTCAAGTATTTGAACAGAACCTTTATATTGTTGTATGGCGTGATGCTGTTGAATAAACAATATGAATTTCGTACTATACACCCGTATGTGACTAGAACCTCATATTGGTCCATGGTATTATAGCTGAGGCGTTCAAAAAAAAAAATATCATTAATTTTGGTTCGTCGCAGGAAAGAAGTGAAAAGATTGGTCCACGGTAGTATAGGTATGATGTTCAGGATGAAAATTCATAAATTTTGAGCCGTCGCACAATACGAATGAAAAGGATTACAAAAGTGTCCCTCTGAGGCCCTGCCGGACTCGATTCCAGTTATCTGGATGTGTCCAGAATTTCATATTAGTCCATGGCATTATAGCTATGATGTTCAAGATAAAAAATCATGTATTTTGATCCGTCGCATGATATGAGTGAATAAGATTACAAAAGTGTCCCTCTGACGCCATATCGGAACCGATTCCAGGATATCCGGATGTAGCCAGAACCTCATACTGGTCATTGGCATAATGGCTATGGTGATCAGGATAAAAAATCATGAATTTTGAACCGTCACACGGTACTATTTCTTAAGATTCAGGAAATTCAGGAACCTGTGCAAAGTGAACAGGTATCCGAAATGGCCAGAATCAATGAGAACCATCTTTTTATTCATAGAAAGCACACAATGAATAATTTTCTTACCGCTAATCTTGAAAAAACTACGTAAATCATCACTTTCGGAACGAATATACCCCATTTGAATCCAGAATAACTCCGGAGTCAAGTGGCCAATCCCATTTCTTCCGTAACATAATAAGTTTTGTGATATGATCGTTATGAGCATCCCTAACGATGTGTCATTTGACGTTCGTCTATCGGACGAACGAGCGCGAGAGCCGAAGGGCTCGAACAAGAGAAAAAAATAAATCAGACTTCAGTCTGTTCTGATACTCCACTTGAAGCAGAAGTTCCTTTAAAAACCCTCTCATCACGTCCGATCATCAATCCCTCTGTCCGGTACGGAAAACATATAAAAGTGTCGACGAGTAAATAGCTTTCGCGTGCAAAGTGAGGAAGAAAATACACATTTTTACCACCAAAGTGCTTCATTTCGCCGTGGGACGGGCACCGGTTACCGGATAAACGATTCAGCAGCCTCGTTTAGCAGCCAGAGAAGGACCAAGCCGTCGCAAAGGTTCGGAAGCTCACGGTGGAGTTTTTCGGGTGGCTTCCGATAGATTTCTCGGTTGGGTCAACGAAAGGGTTTTCGACGCTGTGAAATCGTAAGTAAGGTGACAAAATTGCAGGAAAATCATAAAAGTGTGAAAATATTACATTGATTCCACCATTTTGTGTAATAGCGTTACTCCGGACACAATTGCCGGTGAAAATCGAAAAGGCCTTTTCGTTTCTGTATGCGGTCGAGTATAATAGGGTGGTCCATAAAATAACCATTTTTTTTTCAGCTGCGTTTTACTTTTACGCCATTTCGTTATTTCGATAGACAATTAATAGAAGTTTTCTTTTCTTCAAATCTAGTAGAAACAGTTGAAAGACGATTGTCTTCGGTTAATTCAAAGGAATTCAGGCATCCGGTCTACCTTGTTCGACGAGCGCTCAGGTTGAGTTGCAGAGGTGAAGCAAAGGTTGTACTAGATAAGAACATAATAGGGTGAGTAATTTTTGCCGTTTTTTGTAACATTTTGAAGAACAATTCCAATTTTCCAAACGACTAAGTTTATTTTTATAACTTTATTTCCCTTCGTCACGTTTTTTTATATTAATTTGTAGTATTACTGCCGATTTATCAACCATTTTCAATTATTGGGGCGTACTATTGTACCGGGTTGTTCTTTCAAACATTAATACTGTTCCTTTTTACAAATTTGTTCATTTACTGAATACCTTTTGTCAATTATTGAAAACCTTTTGTTAACTACTGAATACCTTTTGTCATTTACTACCTTTTGTCAATTACTGAATACTTGAATTATTCAATTATTTCATATCGTTTGTTCCTGAATACCTTTGGTTAATTGGCAATTAGTACAATGAGTTCCACCATGGCCTTTTCTATGGAGCCTTACCGGCGTGGTACATCGTTTAACGATTGGTACACCCGCATGAAATATTTTTTCCGTGTAAATGATGTAAAGGAGGAGGACAAATTGGCATACTTTATTACAATTAGTGGTCCGGTAATTTTTGCCGAGATAAAACTTCTTTATCCTGCGGGAAATTTTGTGGAAGCGTCACTGGACGATATTGTTTCAAAGCTTAAAAGTCGCTTGGACAAAACAGATCCCGATATGGTACAAAGGTACAAATTTGCTACCAGGGTCCAAAATCCGGACGAAAGTACGGAGGATTTCATTTTGAATCTGAAATTGCAAGCCGAATTTTGCGGTTTTGAAAACTATAAACAGGTTGCTATCCTAGACCGCGTTGTAGCCGGCATCAGGGATAAAAACCTTAGACAACGACTTTTGAGTGAGGAAAAGTTGACTCTGGCCAATGCCGAAAAACTTATAGCTACTTGGGAAGTAGCTCGAGCTAATGCCGGTACAGCTGAACAACAAAATGAAGTAATACCCAAGCACGGGAGGGACGACAGGGACATCGGCAATGGCAGCGACCCGACTATTCCCAAATGATCTGCAATTTTTGCGGAATTAAAGGCCATATTCGGAAGAAGTGCTTCAAGCTGAAGAATTTACACCGTGACGCAGTGAATCTAGTTGATTCATATAGACCAGGGCCATCGGCGGACAGGCACATCTCCGAATTGCTGGAAAGAATGAACACCCAGGACGACGATGATGTCGAAGAATCTGAGTCAGGTAATCTACAATGCATGTTAGTAGCATCTATTAACAAGATAAGCAATCCTTGCTTAGTAAGGGTGGAGATTGAAGGCAAAGGTCTAGAAATGGAAGTTGATTGTGGAGCATCTGTATCAGTTATAAGTAAAAGGCGATATTTGTCGAAGTTTGATAATCCTCTGCGAAATTATAGCGAACCACTGATGGTCGTAAATGGATCAAAATTAAAAATCGAAGGGGAGGCAACAGTTTCTGTAAAAGTTAATGGAAAAGAAGCGCTAATGCAGCTACTAGTACTTGATTGCGAAAATGATTTTTACCCACTTTTAGTTCGAACATGGCTTGATGCGTTCTATCCAAATTGGAGACATTTCTTCACAAGTTCTTTACAAGTTAACAAGGTTAATGAGGGATCCGGTGAAATAACTGTAGATGAATTAAAACACAAATTTGAAAATGTATTTAAAAAAAATTTTTCGTCGCCTATTATTGGTTTCAAAGCGGATTTAGTAATGAAAGATACAGACCCTATATTTAAGAAGGCCTATGATGTTCCTTATAGATTGAAGGAAAAAGTTTCCTCATATTTAGATAAACTTGAAAGGGAGAAAGTCATCACACCTATTGATACCAGTGTATGGGCTTCTCCAATCATTATAGTAATAAAAAAGAATGGTGAAATACGGTTAGTTATTGACTGCAAGGTGTCCATCAACAAAGCCATTGTTCCAAATACTTACCCTTTGCCAACATCACAAGATATTTTTGCAAATTTAGCTGGATGTAAAGTGTTTTGCGCACTTGACCTTGAAGGTGCCTACACACAATTAGAACTAACCGACAGGTCCAAAAATTTTGTAGTCATCAACACGATGAAAGGATTATACAGATACAATAGATTACCACAAGGAGCATCCTCAAGTGCCTCTATTTTTCAACAGGTTATGGATAAAGTGCTGGAAGGGATTGAAAACGTTTCTTGCTACCTAGATGACGTTTTGATTGCCGGAAAAACCGCTGAGGATTGTAAAAACAAACTTTTATTAGTGTTACAACGATTGGCTAATGCTAACATAAAAGTTAATTTCGAAAAATGCAAATTTTTTGTAACAGAGCTTACATATTTGGGGCACATTATTAGCGACAAAGGACTGATGCCATGTCCGGACAAAATATCAACAATAGAAAAGGCAAAGGCCCCTAAGAATGAGTCGGAATTGAAATCCTTTTTAGGTTTATTAAACTATTATCACAAATTTATTCCTAACCTGTCAGCTAAATTGTACCCTTTATATAATTTATTGAAGAACAATGTCAAGTACACTTGGGATGACGACTGTCAAAAAGCTTTTATGGAAAGCAAAAATTATCTAACTGAAACAAACTTTTTAGAATTTTTTGATCCCTGTAAGCCAATGGTAGTTATCTCAGACGCTTCAAGTTATGGTCTTGGAGGTTTAATAGCACATGTGATAGATGGAGAAGAAAAACCAATTAGTTTTACATCCTTTTCCTTGAATCCAGCTCAAAGAAAATATCCTATTTTACATTTGGAGGCTTTGGCTTTGGTTTGCACTGTAAAAAAATTTCATAAGTACCTTTATGGACAACATTTCACTATTTACACGGATCACAAGCCATTGGTGGGAATTTTCGGTAAAGAAGGAAGAAATTCAATTTATGTGACAAGATTACAACGCTTTGTTTTAGATGTGAGCATATACGATTTTGACATTATCTACAGACCTTCGCATAAATTAGGGAATGCAGATTTCTGTTCCAGATTTCCATTAGATCAAGACGTACCTGAGCAATTGGATATAGACGCTATAAAAAGTATTAACTTTAGTAAGGAAATACCTATTGATTCAAAATTGATTGCTGAAGCAACTAAAGAAGATGAATTTCTGCAGAAAGTTATATTTTTCATGCTTAATGGTTGGCCTGACAGAGTAGACAGACATTTTCATGATGTATTTTCAAATTATTTAGATTTAGAACTTGTGGACGATTGTCTTCTTTTCCGAGACAGAGTAATCATACCTAAAGTTTACCAAAATAAGGTTTTAGTATTGCTGCATGCAAACCATTTTGGAATTATTAAAATGAAGCAATTAGCACGAAATTCGGTGTATTGGTTTAGCATCAATAAAGACATCGAAAATTATGTAGCTAACTGTGATGCATGTAGTAGTATGGCAATAGTTCATAAATCCAAAGACTCATCCATCTGGACACCAACCACGAGACCTTTCAGTAGAATACACATTGATTTTTTCTTCTTCGAACACCGCACCTTTTTGCTAATAGTTGACAGCTTCTCCAAATGGATAGAAGTAGAATGGATGAAACAAGGAACAGATCATGCTAAAGTTTTAAAAAAATTGGTGGCTTTTTTTGCTCGTTTTGGTTTGCCTGACGTTTTAGTTTCGGACAATGGTCCTCCCTTTAATTCCTGGAATTTTGTGGACTTCTTAGAGAGGCAAGGGATAAAGGTTATGAAAAGCCCACCATATAATCCCTCAAGTAACGGTCAAGCTGAGAGGCTGGTGAGAACTGTAAAAGAAGTCCTCAAGAGGTTCCTAATGGACCCCAAAATGATGGAATTGGATCTGGAAGACCAGATAAACTTATTTCTGTTTAATTTTAGAAATAATAATCTAACGAAAGATGGAACATTTCCATCTGAAAGAATATTTTCTTATAAACCAAAAACTATTTTAGATCTTGTCAATCCAAGAAATCATTACAAAAAACATTTTTACAAACCACAACCCGATGATGAAGTTCAGATTGAGCATCAAGGCGGAAGAATTCCGAAAGTTTCAGAAGATGCTATTGATAAACTGATTGCTGGGGATGAAGTGTGGTATAAAAACCATAATCCCCACAATCCAGCAAGATGGATTAAAGCCACGTTCATTAAAAAGCATTCTCATAATATTTTTCAGATTTCCATTGGAAACGTGGTCGCAATGGCCCATCGAACGCAGATAAGGATCTGTAAGGCGGATACAACCTGGCAAGGGCCGAACGTTTTGGTAACCAAGCAGAAGCAAAACGGTAGACACGACGATAGCATGATTCTTCCCGACGTAGAGCCGCCGCACAGTATTTCGATCGGCCGAAATCGTGAACTTAATTCTGTAGCACCTTTAAACGTGATTTTTTCGGAATGGTGTCCTCGGACGAAAATTTTCTAAAAATATAGTGCATATATTGACGGTAAATGTTAGTTCGCAACTTTGCCACGGGCGGCGCTGCGAAAATATTTTTTTTTAAATGACGATCTTTAAATATGATGTCTTCGGCAAAGCTGTAGATAATTCAAATGCAAACAACTTTGCCAAAGACACCTAGTGTGTATTCAGCCGCATTTCCAAAATACGGGAGTATTTTGTCAACGACCCCCTAAAACTAGTTTTTCTCGTATATTTTGAAAAAACGAAGTTTCCGGTAGCAACAATGTTCTACAAAATTATGTAAACAGTCATAATGAATCATTCTCTACAAGACACTAGGTTTCTATAGATAAAGGAAAAGCAGTTATAACCATTTAAGTGCAAAAATCAGTAATTTTTGGGGTCCGTGTATTTATTCGGGTGGCAGCTGGTGGCAGATGAAACCTAGTAGGATTCAAAATACATCATTAGTAGTTGTAAATGTCGATAGTGTCATTAGTATCCACGAGTATCCCTTTTACTTAGAGGAAGATTCATCAATGACTCTTATTACCCTGTAGTACTTAGTTATATGATGGTTAGAGGGCTATGTGGCTCTATACTTCTTCTTTTTCTTCTTCTTGACACATTCTTCGTCATTACGCACAACCAATAGGTTTCAAATACATTTTTGAAGAAAGTTTTCAATCTCGAGAAATGACGCTTTACGAAATGACTCGCCCTACAACTATTTTTCACTTGAGATTTTTGCGTTTTTTCGTACATCGCAAGTAACCAAATAGCACTTTAATTCGCTCTGCGTGCTAGCATTATACAGCTGACATGCCTAATTGGTCGAATAATAGCACTAAAAGACCAAAAATTTGAACTAGCAGGCTAGTGTTTACTTGAGACATACACTATGACACGTGCAAGCACGATGCGGTGAGTAGCAAATTAACTGCCCATAACTGCATGTTTGTCACATTCGACATTTTTGACAATTTCGAGTTAATACCGGGGAGAGTCATCAAATGACAAATACTTTCGATCAACTTACTGAAATCTGCGAGATTGTTCTAGAAAATTCGAAAAAAAATACCAAGTTGTTTTGTCACATTGGCAATTGTAACCGCATAACAGTCACATTGAGATTATACATGAGCGTCATAATGCAGTAGCAACGAAATTTCTATCAGAATTTTTTTCTGACTATTCACCCAATATGCGATATGAGTTGTACACAATTTCAGCCTCAAATAAGCACTTTTAAATTATCAGTGATTTTTTGAAATTTTAGTTCCCTCCCATACTGCAATGAAATGCAAACTTGGTATCCGATTTGCTCAATGCCTACTTTTGTCGAATGTTACAAATATGTAGTTATGGGCAGTTAAGTGATGTAGGGGAAGGGGTGGTAAAATGAACACCTTAAGGATATCATCTTGTTTCTAACAGAAAAACGAAGAATGTGTATAGTTCGATCGCACAACGTCATAAATAGGGATGTTATCCATAGCAGCGACATGAATTCAGACTAAAATAGCTAAATTATCACATATTTTTATGGCTAGCAAAAAACGATGCAAATGTTCATTTTACCTGCACTATGTGGGTAAAATGAACAGCTGTTGGTGGTAAAATGAACACCATGCAAAAAACGTGAGCAAAACAAATATTTTTGAATTTTTTTATTATGTTCCCGAAACTATATCCGTTAAGGATTGGAACCTATTCAAAAAGAAATCCAAAGGTATTAGATTTGACATCATATCATAACGATATTCACCTCACTGGAGAACCTTAAGACTTCCGAGCTCAAAGTTACGTCAGTTTCAATTTTCAAACGTGGATTTCTAAAATCTTAGTTTTCGTTGATATTTTCACTTCAATTGACGTCCGTATCAACCCGAACACTCCGATTTATGCTCTTAATCGTCCGTGCGTGATAAAAATTCATTGAAATTGGTTTTCCTTCGGTAAAGGCACGGTGTTCATTTTACCACCCCTGTTCATTTTACCACCACTTCCCCTATCAAATTCAAATCCAAAATTACGCAAGAGCCTCAATATCCAATCATTTTGTAAATGAGTGTTGCAACCATAAGAATTGCGTTAACATTTAAACACTGATTTAATTCACAGAATAGTGATTCAATGATTCAGTCTTTTCTCAACAGAATATTTCTCCAAATTTGCATAGCTTGCACTTGCTATGTACGAAAAATAGCTAAAACGCAAGCGAAAAATAGTGGTATGGCGAGACATTTTGTAAAGACTAATTGAGAACTTCCTTCATAAAAGTATTTGGAACCTATTGAGTGTGTGTGTATAAAGATGAAGAATGTGTCAAGAAGAAGAAAAAGAAGAAGTATAGAGCCACATAGCCCTCTACCCATCATATAACTAAGTACTACAGGGTAATAAGAGTCATTGATGAAACTTCCTCTAAGTAAAAGGGATACTCGTGGATACTAATGACACTATCGACATTTACAACTACTAATGATGTATTTTGAATCCTACTAGGTTTCATCTGTCACCAGCTGCCACCCGAATATATATACGGACCCCAAAAATGTCTGATTTTTGCACTTAAATGGTTATAACTGCTTTTCCTTGGTCTTTACAAACCTAGTGAATCATTTTGACTGTTTACACAATTTTGTAGAACATTGTTGCTACCGGAAACTTCGCATTTTCAAAATATACGAGAAAAACTAGTTTTAGGGGGTCGTTGATAAAATACTCCCGTATTTTGGAAATGCGGCTGAATACACACTAGGTGTCTTTGGCAAAGTTGTTTGTATTTGAATTATCTACAACTTTGCCGAAGACATCATATTTAAAGATCGTCATTTCAAAAAAAAAAATATTTTCGCAGCGCCGCCCGAGGCAAAGTTGCAAACCAACATTTACCGTCAATATATGCGCTATATTTTTAGAAAATTTTCGACCGAAGACACCATTCCGAAAAAAAAACACGTTTAAAGGTGCTACAGAATTAAGTTCACGATTTCGGCCGATCGAAATACTGTGCGCCGCCTATGTGCGATGATCCACAGATACAGGCTCCGAAGGGAGGTCGAAAGCGGAAGCAGCCGATTCCTGTTGACGATATAGTTGAGCTCCGTAGATCAAAGCGTTCGAAGAAAAGTAATCGTAGAGATGAATATCAATACAACTAGCATAATTTAAAGTTTTCGGATTAATTTCAGATCAATTACCATTGAATTCGATTCTTGTCTAATACATAGTTTATTGTATTTTCTGATCATAATTTCACATTCTGAATAGTTGTAACTTCGTGAAGGGGGAAGAATTGATATGTTCGTTATGAGCATCCCTAACGATGTGTCATTTGACGTTCGTCTATCGGACGAACGAGCGCGAGAGCCGAAGGGCTCGAACAAGAGAAAAAAATAAATCAGACTTCAGTCTGTTCTGATACTCCACTTGAAGCAGAAGTTCCTTTAAAAACCCTCTCATCACGTCCGATCATCAATCCCTCTGTCCGGTACGGAAAACATATAAAATTTTGAAGAGTATGCGGCTCGTTTGAAACCAAAAGATTCAAAATCGGTCCATAACAGGCTTATCTATGATTTTTTGAAGTTCATTTTTTATGAAAAGCCAAACTTTGGGGGTTTGAGAGTTAACTGAGAGCTTTTTTTTGCCTAAATTACCATTTCCACATTCGTATATCGTGTGGCAGGTACGATAATACTTTATGCCCAGGGAAGTCAAGGAAATTTTCATTACGACCGGGAACCAAGACACCTTCAGCATGGCTTTGCTTTGTAGCCGTGAACTCTAACCACTCGGCTAAGGAAGGCCCATTAACCATTAACCATTCATAAGGCAGTGGCCCCCAAGAACTCAAGTTCCTTCTATGAAAAATATTAAGCAGGATATAGAAAAATAACAATTTTCTGAATGAAATTGAGAAAATATTTAATTTTGATTGCATATTGGATCTAAGTCCTTTTGGAAATCAACGAAAATATTGAAAAGCTTCAAAAACAAATTGCGGCATGGAAAGAGGAAAAAAAATCAATTGAGAATAAATGCGTTTGGACCGGGTATTCACGACTTTTCTGGGGGATTTGCCGTACAGTAAAGATCTGGTCCGTTGTCGATCGGCCGTCAACGATACCGGCTTGAGAACTCGTTTACTACAAGTCACAGACGACGGAAGATGATCTGGGATAATACTTTGTAGGCCGCATAGAATGGTGATAGCTCGAAAGTTTTTTTTTTTTTTTTTTTTTTTTTTTTTTTTTTTTTTTTTTTTTTTTTTTTTTTTTTTTTTTTAAGGCACTCCGTGCTTATGGCCACTACTGTGCCGGAATCAGTTCATCTGTATCCACTATACCGATACAGATCTATTTTTAACTAATCTATATTTACATCTGCTTTCACTCTCTTCTACTCTTTTTTACTCTCACACCGAGCAGGTAGAGAGCTCTGCTGTTCAGTCCAATCGATTTCCATATGCCATAGTCCTTTGCTCTTGCGCGGTGGGGTTCATTTTGCCGTGTTCCTAAGTCGTTTGAGGCTAGCTGCCTGCGAAGAGGGTCAGTTTGTCTCAGTCACCATCTGATACTGACGGATGATGGATGTGTTCCCCAAAGCACGGTCCTCCGTGCGGCGTCTTCTGGTGGCTGGACGGTTTTTTTTTTGTGGAGGGGCTGGGAATTGAACCCATGACCTTCCGCTTATGAAGCGGAAGCGTAACCTCTAGGCTACGGACCCCCCTTAGCTCGAAAGTTCTCACAAGCTTTCTCTTTCTTGTAGATGGGACATATTAACCCTTCCTGCCACTGCTCCGGTAGCTGCTCTGTTTCTCAGATTGTGCCTATCAGCCGATGCAGAAAAATGGCTTTTCTGAGCCCATCTTTATGAGTTCAGCTCCGATACCATTCTTACCAGCAGTTCTTGAGTTTTTCTTAATATTTTTATAAGTATTGTTCAGGTGTTCTGTGTTATTATCCATCATTATCATCCTTATTTGGTAAAACAAATTTAAGATTTTATTAACATTTTGTTAACAACATATTACATTTCGTTTGCCGTAGCAGTACAGATTTTTACAGGTGAGTTGATTTCACCTGCTTATAAGAGAAAAAAACACATATTTTCAATTTCTTTAACCTAACTTAACCTAATTATATAACGCATTAATCGTGGCAATCGAATATTGTAACGATTTTGCCTGAAATTATTAATTATTTTATTTGACATTTGTTCCAATGTTTCAACATTGGATATTCTATGTAACTCATTGGTACTATACCAGGGAGGAAGCTTCAGAATCATTTATGGTATTACAACAGCTAGTCCATATTGGTACAGCATACAACATGGCTGGCCTGAAAATTTGTTTGAATATCAAAAGCTTATTCTTAAGACAAAGTTTTGATTTTCTATTAATAAGGGGATAGAGACATTTTAAATATTTATTACATTTGGCTTGAATGCCCTCAATGTGATTTTTGAAAGTTAAATTCTTTTCTAGCATGAGCCCTAGATACTTAACTTCATCTGACCAATTTATTGGAACCCCTCTCATCGTGACAACATGTCTACTTGAAGGTTTCAAATAAAGAGCTTCTGGTTAATGTGGGAATATTATAAGCTGAGTATTGGAAGCATTAGGAGAAGTCTTCCATTTTGGCAAGTATGAAAAAAAATATCCAAACTCTTTTGCAAACGACTACAGATGGCACGCAGTCTTCGTCATTTGGCGGAGAGGCCTGTGTCATCTGCAAACAAGGATTTTTGACAAGTCAGGTTATTGTAAGTCAGATGTGAAAATATTGTACAATATTGGTCCCAAAATGCTGCCCTGAGGAACACCAGCTCTTGCAGGAAGTCCTTAAGACCTGGAGATCTGATAATTGCCTTCAGATTTTTTTGAATGGATCAAATTTGTTACAAGTAAAAGTTGATGAGTGGTCGTATGTCCATGGCAAAATCCGATCTGTTCATTGGCAAAAATTGAATTTTCGTTGTTGTGAACCATCATTCTGTTCAAAATGACCCTTTCAAAAAGTTTACTGATGGAGGAAAGCAAACTAATTAGATGATAGCTAGAAGCTTCTGCAGGTTTTTTGTCTGGTTTTAATATTGGTACAAATTTAGCATTTTTCCATTTGTCAGGAAAGTTTGCTAATTGAAAGCATTTGTTAAATACATCAACTAAAAATGATAAGCTACTTCCTGGAACTTCCTTTATGAAGATGTAGAAAATTCCATCATCGCCAGGAGGTTTCATATTTTTGAATTTTTAAATAATAGTTATCACTTCTTCCAAATCAGTCTCCCAGGAATTTTCGAAAACGTGTTCTTGATTGAGAATATTTTCGAAGTCCTGAGTAACTTGATTTTCAATTGGACTAGTAAGTCCCAAATTAAAATTGTGATCGCTTTCTAACTGCATAGCTAGTTTTTGAGCATTTTCGCAATTTGTTAGTTATAATTTGTTTTCCTCTTTCAATACCGGTATTGGCTTCTGAAGTTTTTTCAAGATTCTATATAATTTCCAAAAGGGCTTAGAGCCAGGGTCCAATTGAGAAATCATATTTTCAAAATTTTTGTTTCTCAATTGTGCAAAACGTTTCTTGATTTCTTTCTGCAAATCCTGCCATATAATTTTCATAGCAGGATCGCGAGTGCGTTGAAATTGCCTTCTCCTCACGTTTTCAAGACAGATCAAGAGTTTAAGACCATCGTCTATAATCACGGATTCAAATTTTACTTCATATTTTGGAATTGTAATGCTCCTGGCTTCAACAATGGAATTTGTTAAAGTTTCAAGAGCATTGTCAATATCAAGTTTTGTTTGTAAAGAAATTTTAACATCAAGATTAGAGTCAATATATGTTTCATATATATTCCAGTCGGCTCGAAAATAATTGAAAGTGAAGCTGATAGGATTGAGAATCGCTTCATGGGATATTTGAAATGTAACAGGGACATGATCAAAATCAAAATCAGCATGAGTAACTAATTGACTACAAAGATTACTAGAGACGGTTAAGGCCAAATCAATCGTTGAAGGATTTCTAGCAGAGGAAAAACATGTGGGGCTATCAGGGTATTGAATTGAAATATATCACTGCAGAACACGTTTTTGTCTCCAGCATCAAAATACTTCTATTTACTCAATTAAGGGTTGCTGAATGCATTGCCGTTTACAGAAATATCATAGCATGTCTAGTTTTTGAGATATTGATTGTTGAAAATGCAGAAATTGACTATTTCAGCCAACTTGCATGCAAGTTTGCCAGCTTGTAAGGTAATATATTTGCTTAATTTGCCACAAAATTCAAACTTTTTGTGTACAACAATACTTATCATCAAAGTTTATAATATTTCTGATGCGGAAAAGTTATTTTTTGATGGTTTAGAAAAGTATTGTATTTTGCCATATAAGAGAAACGAAGAATTTTGTATGGAGACAGCAAGCATGTTGAAAAAGATTGGTTTAATCTAAATTTAATCGTGAAATTTCAACCAAAATATATCTACAACGAAAGTTTAAGTCCTCTTTTGCATGCTTCGTGGATAAGATCACAAAAAAGTTTGAGAAAATATGCTTCAAATTTTAGGTAAACATCAATAAAACCAATGTTTTATACAACTTTGGCGACCTGTAGCTAAAAATTGTGACGTGCTGGGAAATTTCTGAAAACGGCATCAGATTCAGCAAACCCAAATCTACTAGAGATACATAATTTGATCGCAAAAATGTCATTTTTTTTACGCTGTGTATCCTGAAGAGCACTCATCAAATAATATTCTGCCATTGGAATTTCTTTGAGAATTGTTCCATGATCGATGACTTATTGCGAGTCAATTTTCGCATGTCAGTTTGGAGCAAATTAATTTGCTGTCCAGATCATTGAAAGAGCAAATAGGCAGCTATGAAAGTATATATGTATACCAAGCTGTGTTTCAAAATCTTTAGTTTCAAATGACGAAAACCGTTGATGTTTTATACGCCTATGAATGATGATTGCAACTTTCCCATATGCCCCATCAAGTCGATCATTACGATAAGCAAAAAAGTTGGGATCTTTTTTAAGTTTGGATCTAGGTTTTAATAAGTTTCAGTTAAAACTGCTATATGCACGTTATTAGCTGTAAGAAAATTAAACTCTTTACCATTCAAGGAACGAGCATTCTGATTTTGAATCTATCTATATAAATAAAAATGGAGTGGTGTTTGTATGTCACGAAATGGCTTGAGAACGGTCCAACGGATTGCCGCAAGATTTTCACTGTTGCACTCCTCAAGGGATGCGACGTGTTCGTGCGAAGTAAAAATTCAGGAAAGTCGCCGGATTTATCGGGAAAACGGGAGAAGACTAAGGTGTAATTTGCATGGGGGATTTCTTGACGTTTTCCAACAGCCTACTTGATGGCAAAACGAAGTTTGCCGGGACCACTAGTATTTAAATAATTATTTATTCGATCCATTAGAAAAACGTAATCCAATAACAATTTGATCGATAAATTTCACACCGACATGGACTACTTCAGTCATAGTGGTGGCTTTGAACATTGCATCAATCATTAGATTCAATTGTTCAGTTAGAAAAATTAAATCAGAGGCAGATATATCACTTGAAGTGGGTACATTATCTGATGATTTCCCGTTAGAATTTTCGGTAGACAAAGAGGCGGAGTAGAAGTTTCCTGTGGCGGCAGGGTTTTTTCCATTTGATTTGAAACAAGTAAAATGAATACTCATAGTATGAAAGGGGGAGGAGTTCAAATTACCTGCTACGATATCGGCAAAGGATTTTCCTTGGGTAGATATTACTGTTCGTCTGCCTGGCCCGAGCCTCGACGACTCGCCACACGAAGGGCAAGCCTAGAAATTTGATTTATTATTGCCCCCGCAGTTCGAGCATATAAACTTGGTGGTATCTTCCTTCACCGGACAGACGTCCTTACCGTGAGAAGAACCTCCGCAAATCATTCATTTTGCATCCATGCGGCAATTTTTTGTACCATGACCCCACTTTTGGCACCGACGGCACTGAGTGGGTTTCTGGTAATTTCCTCCAGGTTTTTGGAAATAATCCCATGTCACACGGACATCGAACATAAGTCTAGCTTTTTCTAAAGCTTTAATATTATTTAGATCTTTTTTGTTATCGTGAACTGAATAATATTTTTGAGAAAGTCCTTTCCGAAAAATGATAGGTTGGGTTCTCTTTTTCATACTGATTACTTGGACTGGGGGAAATCCAAGTGAATCATTTATTCCGTTTTTGATCTCTTCAGGTGACTGAAGAGTTAAGAAGACGTTCGCGATCTTTATGAGTTTCCGGCAAAACGCAACAGTCTTCTTTCTTTGCGATTTGTAAGAAGACCTTGATTCCGCTACTGGAGTTCAAGATCTCCCCCGAGTAACACACATGTTATAATTGAGGCAGAATAACTCTTATATGACCAGATCTAGTCATATAAGAGTTATTCTGCCTCAATTATGACATCTGTGTTACTAGGGCCTGCCTAAATCCCACAATTTTGGAACAAATGACCACGATAGGCGGCACTCTTGGTTTCCTCACTTGAATCAAAGGGCCTCGGCTACAGACTGTGTCGATTTGTCTAGAGCATCGAACTGATTGCTCATTTCGATGCAATTGTCAACATTATCCAGTGACAGTTTTAAACCCCACTTTTTTGTAGGAAGTTGTTTGTAACGGTGAAGCCCCCCGTTTGGATAACGCTGCAATGAATACGTGACAAATTCAGAGATTCACCCTTCCTTGTGTTTGAAGTTGCAACCATGTTTAGTGAATAAACGAGAGAAGATGAGACCTCCTAAGAGGTTTTCTCCCAAGACGGTGTCCAAGAAGGATTACCACTGCTTGCTTCCGCCAACGGGTCCAACGAAAAATCGAAGGCACGGGTCCAAACAATCCAAAACAAAATTAAGGATCGTAAAGGGATCAATAGTAGAAAAATAGTACTGAAAAGTGCTGTATTTTATGTAGCGCTGAAAAGTACTGTTTTATTGGTTAAGTTAGTTTTTAAAGAGAAACTTTCAAGAGCAGAGAGAATTCGTGTACGCACAGCACGAAGGTACGATGCGCATTGGTTGCCTTTCTCAATAATTCTGCCTATCTCCTGTAGTATGAATTGATTCTTACTTGGTTCACTCGGTCTTATAAAAGTTCAAACGAATCCTCGTTGAAGAACCACTGTTGCGAAATGGTGTACAAAACAACAACCGCTCGTGTTGTTTCAAAATGCCATCACATTATTATGTAAAGCCTTCCCAATATCCTCGAACGATGATTAGGTGTAGTGACTCTGTTAGTGCCAACCGAACTTGGGGAAATCAAAGGTGTCATCAAGTCTCGACTATCCTCATAAAACGCACCGACAAGCATTATAGGTTAATTTACATCGAGCTGATCAAGATGAAACCGCCGGTTCAGTGGTCAGCAGTTACGATAACGATGTTATCGTTTAATTGAAGTCATCAAACAAAATGGGTTGTCAATTTGATGTTCCGACATGGTCCGGAAATCGGATACTGCTCCGGATAGTGAGCTAGAGAGTGTGTCGGCTTGATTTATTGCCACTTTTGGTCATCGAGTGGTAGGAAAATTTCTGAGAAACGGGTACAGGTAGTTGAATGTGGGGATACTTTGGTATTTAAGTCATTTTATAGTGGTCTGAGTTTATGGCTGGCTTTTACCGGTTTCCCCTGTACTGATGACCTAAATAAGCTTGTTTGGCACATTTTGCGGAAGATTGTCGCTCTGATGCTGTTATATGATTAAGTGTTATGTAATGATATTGGTTTTGCGACTTGTTTCTACCGTAGGCCATATTAAGTGATTGTATAGACAGTATTGTATAATATCTGTTCGGAAATGATTAAGGGGAAAGATAAAATACCAAATAATCAGTTTTTAAGATATTTATATACCTATTTGTATGTCTTTTTTAATTCGATAATTTCTGTTTCAATCACATGCATATCTGTAGGGCCTTCCTTAGCAATGTTATGTCGTCCGCGACTGAAAGGTTCGAATTTGTGGTGATCCAGGATATTTCGGTTATGAAATTTTCCTCCACTCCCTTGGGTCAGTATTTGGTACTTTACAATAGAGTTTCAGCTACAAGGAATGCTCTTTGAACGGAGATTATTTTTAAACATTTAGCTAGGAAACTTCAAAAGCTCTTCTGGAAACCCAGATGACATCAAGGAATCTTTTGATAACCCCGAGAAACTCTCTTAAAACCCTTGGATACCATAGATAAGCTTAATTAGGAGTACTTGGAACCTCTTGGGGAATCTAGAGGTAACTTGTGATATGCTTTGAAAACCTTTGTATTCGTTTGATCAATTTCACTTTCGTTAATTAGCAGCTCAAAACGAATGTTTTTCTCGCTAAGATGCAATTATCTTCTAGTGAGATGGTTCAATCACTAATTTGATTGACCTCGTGCTTCGATCAGTGTTGAAGTGCGTACCTTGGCAGGTCAAATCAAATTTAGAAACCCTGAATTGATTGGCGCTAAATGTAGAGGGCAGCACATTGACCGACCATCGGCCTTGACACTTTGTTAACGCATGCTACTGACCACGGCTAATGGCCTTTGATCATTTTGTGGCGTTGTTCTACGATGAGTACTTGCTTCTTCATAAACTTTACCGGATCAGTTCCGGTCTTTTTACGAGCGAGATGATAATGATTGCTATTTCGGCGATTCCTTTCCACTTTTTGAGCCACGCGAGATGATGGCAGAGATGAGCGGGTATCCACGTGAACAAAGAATCGGCTCGTTACCCGAACCGAGCAAATTGGAAGTCGCGCAAAACCGCGAGCACTTGAGTGCATGCGATCCGAACTATCATTATCTTCTTTTGTTGCCTGGCTGGCTGCCGGAGATGTCTTGGAAGGAATTATTCTATTGGAGAAAGAACAGCAGTAATAAGGGAATAATTGCAATTTTGAGTGCGAAATTGCAATTTGTTCGCATTGTTTCTTTTTTATTGATCTGTATACATTAAATAGACAATTACGCTAAATGACATTAACCTCTGGCAAACATACGCAGTTCAGTTTCCTTGTGATCAGCTCTGACTCTGACGGTTTCTGGTTCCATTGACAATCGGACCCACAAAAACAAGCCTTTCCCTTTCGAATTCCAAGTCACTGTTACTGTCAAGCTGCCAACAACTGGAATGTTCGCGAAACCTGTCGGAAGTACCAGTCGAGCCACTTTCTCACGTTGCAACAGCAGCTAAAGTGCACAAAGCAAAAAAAAAAAAAAGATCGTCAAAACCACCGCAAACCGTTTATCGATCGGCGATAATGAATTCAAATCAGGATCACTGCAAATCGTTGCAAAATGAAAAGCTGGAAATCGTTACGTTCCACACCATGCTGGGACCTGACTTCGTAAATCGGAGAATGGTCTGTCTGTCGGTATGGACATATCAGCTACATATTTCAAGTGCGTGAGCCGTTACGTTACGACGGGGTTGGAACTTGGCCGGTTTTCCCTCCTGGCCAGTGGGATGTCGATGACGATCGCATAATAATTATGCGCGTTGGAGAAGTTGGCGATGGACGGGTTATGCAATATACTAAGTTGCAGTGCGGTGCAAGTTTGCAAGTGTATGTTCGTTTTCGATTGTTGCAGGAGTGAACCGAGTCACCTTGAGGTGTCTCGTTCCAAATATCCTGGCAATAAAAGTGCAATATATTAACATATTTTTACGTTGCGTCCATTAAGGCTGATAAATTTTTTTTTTTGCTTTTCGAGAGGCTCCAAAATACAACTCAGAATTTGCAGCATGCAGTCAAGCAAGTAATAGTAGATAGTTGAACATTATGATGGCCATCTTTTTCAATCAACTTTGTCCTTAAGGTGAAGATGAATCGAAGCCATACCTCGAATCTTCAAGAGCACAAATTAACCGAACCAGATAGCCGCTCAAGCTGAAAACTTGATCACTTGATTGATCACCACCAGCGAGGGGCCAAACGATCAAGTTTTGAGTGTAAGTGGCTTTATGGTTTTTCTGGATTTGTACTCTTGGAGATCTGAGGAAATGCTCCGATCCTGCTTCTCCTTAGATAAGAACTGTGACAAACTTAACTTGGAAAATTGAAAGTACTGTATCTTGTTTTCTTATCTTTAGTCTCACTCTTCAAATGATAAAGTTTGAGTATATGCTTCAAAATTATTGTACCACGAGTGAAAGTTAGTTAAACTTACTATTCCATTTCTGACTGAAAATTATGAAAACTCTTCAATGAGATTCCTAACACTGTTGACTGGTGACTGATGAAATTCAAATTGCAACAACAATAAAATACATTGCAAAATGGTTAAGAACTATATTCTATGAAAAACGCTGAATAAACACTAGAAGAGACTCTTGCAGAAATCCCTGAAGAAACAAGGGAAACTTAGGGTGCGGCTTATGTTTCGAAAGTTCGCAAAACCAAAAATTTGTATGCGCTACTGAATTCAAATAACATAAAATGGAAATCGTCAAATTTTGAGTCAAAAATATAAAGATGTTAAGGTGGCGCAAGCGATTCAAAGGTGAATTTTTAAGTAATTGAATATGACCTTCAGAGAAGACTTCATAACATTGTTGTTTTCCAACCAATTTTAAATCTTCTGGCATCATAATCTTTAAAATTAAATATGTGAAAAAATTGTAGAACATCAAATTTGTCTAAAATGAAAACTATTCATAGCTAAGAGATGTTTTTTTTCTAAATTTTTCCTTTTTTTACTGAAAAAATCATCTTTGTTTAACCATTACTTCATGAATACTCATCTGATTTCAGATCTTTCTACATGCTTTTAAAGCCAATTCAGGTGTTTTCAAACTGTGTATACAAAAAAAAAATTATAAATTGTTATGACTGAGTGATTTAACAAAAACTACGCAAAAGCAACATTTTTTTATGAAAAAAACGAGATTTTTTGAGAGGTTGATATTTTTTGCCATAAATTACATTTTGACTGTATAACTGCCGTTGATAAAGCATCTTATTTAACTACGAATTGAGTAGTACACATATATTCACAGTTATATTCTTCTAAGGTGTGTTCATTTTAATTCTTAGGTTTGATAATAAAAAAAATATCTACGTCTTATTACTACAGTAAGCTTATAAATAACAAAATTCTTTAGATTTTTTTTTAAACATTCTATGTGTCTATAGTTTGTCAAACCTTTAGATAGATTGGAACTTTTTTATTGGTGCGGTATCCGAAATATCAAAATTATTATAGTTGACTCAGTATTTTGATAAATATAGCGACCTTCAGAGCATACGAATTCTTCGTTTTTTAAGATTACGGAGAAGAAAAATCTACTATTGAAATATTTAGCTGCCGGTTTTGTAAATGTGGATAATGAATACAGTCGACTAGCCACATCTCGATGTTCTGTATCTCGATATCTCACCTTTACTCGATGATTTCTTCGGTCCCTTCATTCTGCATACATTTTCCCCCTTCTTGATTTTTGTTTCCCAAATTTATCTCCATATGTCGATATCGCCATTATTAAAGGGTACTAGACTGGATTTTGGTGGTTTAAAACAATTTGGGGACGCAAGATGACGTCTTTTGTTTATTATTTTCTTGGTAACGGAGTTATTTTCATTCTAGTATTCATTAAATAATTGTTCTTTGTCTCCATCTCTCCCTTTCTAGATGGTCCTTTTCAATATCGAGATGTGGAGAGACGTATTTTTATTATTTTTTGAATAAATAGGGAAAATAGGGTGTTATTGAAAAAAAAAATGTAACTCGGATATTTCATAGAAAATATAGATGCATTAGCGTCCTACAACAATTTTAAATCAATCGCATTACAAAGTCATTCAAAAACAAAGTTTAATTGTCGTTTGGAAATTTTTAAGTGTTATCACATATCGGGCAATAAAATCTTCACAATGAAAGCAGAACTCATTTTTCTCCTCTTTATATTGCCAATTCTATAAATTGTGACAATTAGTTTTCTACTGGCAGTTGAATTTTGTAAATTTTCATCTACTTTCGACCTACTGCAACAATAGTGTGAATTATTTCTATTGCAATTTGCTGCGCATAAAAATTATTCTCGAAGTCATTCTCATTGTTGCAAAACTCAAAAACATATAAAAAAACAAAACAGAACAAACATAAAATAAACAACACTGAAGAATAGCGGATGAATAGCATCACATTAATTTATTGGAATACAGTACTGACCCGATTTTGTCTGCCCCCGATTTTGTCTACCCCCGATTTTGTCAGCCTATTTTAAATTTGTCAAAAAATTGTTATCGTCATGTGTACCACGTTTACATTAAAATTGATGATAATGTTTGATGTCATGCACGCATGGGCGTAGGCAGAGGGGGCAATGACAATGCCTTTTATTAAGTGTTAAAAATCGAAATTATCAATATAAGGGAGGGGGAGCCCCTGATAAACAATAACTGGCTACGACCATGTCCATCGCCCTCTTAAAAGTCCATTTAACCATGTAACACGTCTAAATTTGAAAAACAGTAAGAAAATAATATGACCCTATTTTGTCAGGTTCCCCATTTTGTCAGCCTAAAATTCATCGAGGCACAGTGGCCCAAAGCTGGCCAAAAGTCAAAAAATGAAGCTTTCAATTTCGGTCTCGAATAATTTTTCTTGATTTCTCCAGTATTGAATAACAATTCCCCAAAATTTCAGATCGATCGGTGAATATTTCGATTTTTTACAGCATGTGACCTGGAGAGATGTCAGCTGAAATTGACCCTTTTGAATTTTTCAAATTTCGTGAACGTTGTTCTAAAGAAATTGCAGTTTCTGTACTAAATCATGACCAAATCTTTATCGACCGGTCTCATTCGAAAGAACATACCTTAGGCTTCATTTTGAAGATATTGTCAACCATATTTTACATGTTTACCATTTAAGAATGTCAAGAAGTGTATATCATAGAGCTCCTTCAAAAATAAGGTATTTTTTCAAATGCAGTGCAAGATATCTGGGAAACGCTCTAAAATGATCGTTTACCCCTCAATGTGTGGCAAATATTCCATAGTATTCGATGTACTATGGCTTCACTTGCGCTTTTTTTGCACCAAGATAAGAAAAAATATTTTTAGTTACACTGCGAATCAGCCCATTAGACCATCATACTTGTTATAAATATTGCATTTTTTTACCACTATAAGCTCCCGAATAGATTCAAAAACCACCTCAAGCTTGCCTACGAGACTTAACTTCAAGTTGGCATCGAAATAATGACGTTTCATTCGATTTTGATCTGGGTACGGATTTCATTGATTGAATTAAAAAAATGTGCTATTTTAAGCTAATTCCGTCAAATGTACCGGAAATATAGTTTTTTTTTTCTCAGCGATTATTTCTATCGAAATAACTCTAAAAATCATGTTTCGTCAAATATTTATCAAATAATTAGCGTTTTGAGTGAAATTTGTACTTTTGGCCAGCATTTGTATGGGATGCGGCCACTGTGCGAGGGGCTGAAAAAAAGTCGGGTCCTCACTGTATTTCTTAATTCATTTCACTATGGAAAAAATAAAACATACTTGAATTCTTCAACTCGATTTTTTATATCAAAAATATCTTCTCAAAAAGTTTTTCAATATCTGCAACCCCCCCAGAATCAAATCTTGGTTGCGCTACTGACCACCTCTAAATTTTAATATTTTTGGCTCAAAACGCTCAAATCCCATATGGTTTGAATTCAGAAGAGCACACGAATTTTTGGTTTTGAGAACTTTCGAAAAACAAGCCGCACCCTAATTTGGATGCATATTGGAAGGATTTCTACGAGGAATTCTTGTGAACAAGAGTCTCGTTAGATCACTGGAGATATTCATTACAAGAAAATTATTTAAAACTTTTGGAGAAAGATTATTTCCTGGATGATTTCTTTACACATCTTTAAAACAGTAAAACAAAATCCCAGTAGTTCTTCTTGCAGGAATTTCTGAAGATATCTATCGGAACTGGTAAGACTTCAATTCAACTGAACAAGGGATGGAACTTTCCACTTACCTACCAAACATACATTTTAGTGGAATAAGAGTTGAACAATAGGAGCTCAAGCTTTATTCAGCTGAATAAACTGTTATTCAGCTACTAATGTGACTTTGGTACTGTAGAAGTGCACAGAAAAAAAAATCCATGTAAATTTCAGTGTAAAATCATACACATGAAGGGAATGCCAGATTTGTCGCAAATTTACACGACACATCGTGTAAAATTACAATAACATCATGTAAGTTTCCGCTATAGACGGATTCCACGCCAACTCGACACAGGGATTGGCAGCACCCCTTCAGAATTCAATGAAACTTTCTGGGTGTGAAGACTTTGTGAAACTAAGATACTTTACATACTTTGTTTTTTTCAAAATCGATCTAGACTAACAGTTTTTTTTTAATTAAATTCAATTGATCTTAAATCGACTTTAATGTTTTGAATAATTTTTTTTCAGTGTAGAAAATGTGTTTTTATTTTTTCAATATTTTTTTTCTAAAACTTCAGGAAATTTCACGACAGTCCCCCATACAACAGTTTTTTTAGGTCTTACCGTTTTCGAGTTATACGGGTTTATAAAAAAAAGTAAAAAAAAAACTTTGGGACTTCAAAATTTCGATGTTAGAAAAACTTTTTTCCCTAAAATATGCCCAATTTGCAATGTATGAACGACTTTTAGTAAATTTAATTACGAAACTTTTTGCTTAAGGATGATCAAAATCTGAAATGGCCGTTTTTTTAAATCGACTTTAAAGTTTTGAATATTTTTTTTTTTCAGTGAAGAAAATGTGTTTTTATTTTTTCAATATTTTTCTTTAAAACGTCAGGAAATTTCACGACAGTCCTCCATACAACACTTTTTTGTAGGTCTTACCGTTCTCGAGTTATACGGGTCTATAAAAAAAGTACAAAAAAAAAAACTATGGGACTTAAAAAATTCGATGTTAGAAAAACTTTTTTCTCTAAAATATGCCCAATTTGCAATGTATGGACGACTTTTAGTAAATTTAATTACCAAACTTTTTGCTTAAGGATGATCAAAATCTGAACACAAAATAGATTATATTTGTTTTATTGGGAGTAGTTAAAAGAAATAAAACGAAATTATACAGTTTTTTTTTAAATTAAATTGAATTGATCTTAAATCGACTTTAAAGTTTTGAATATTTTCTTTCTCAGTGTAGAAAATGTGTTTTTATTTTTCCAATATTTTTTTCTAAAACTTCAGGAAATTCTACGACAGTCCCCCATACAACAGTTTTTTTAGGTCTTACCGTTTTCGAGTTATACGGGTTTATAAAAAAAGTAAAAAAAAAACTTTGGGACTTCAAAAATTCGATGTTAGAAAAACTTTTTTCCCTAAAATATGCCCAATTTGCAATGTATGGATGACTTTTAATAAATTTAATTACGAATCTTTTTGCTTAAGGATGATCAAAATCTGAAATGGCCGTTTTTTTTAAATCGACTTTAAAGTTTCGAATATTTTTTTTTTTCAGTGAAGAAAATGTGTTTTTATTTTTTCAATATTTTTCTTTAAAACGTCAGGAAATTTCACGACAGTCCTCCATACAACATTTTTTTGTAGGTCTTACCGTTCTCGAGTTATACGGATCTATAAGAAAAGTACAAAAAAAAAAAAAAAAAAACTATGGGACTTAAAAAATTCGATGTTAGAAAAACTTTTTTCTCTAAAATATGCCCAATTTGCATTGTATGGACGACTTTTAGTAAATTTAATTACCAAACTTTTTGCTTAAGGATGATCAAAATCTGAAGTGGCCGTTTTTTTTTTAAATCGACTTTAAAGTTATGAATCATTTTTTTTCCAGTGTAGAAAATGTGTTTTTATTTTTTAAATATTTTTCTCTAAAACTTCAGGAAATTTCACGACAGTCCCCCATACAACACTTTTTTGTAGGTCTTACCGTTTTCGAGTTATACGGGTTTATAAAAAAAAGTAAAAAAAAACTTTGACCCTTTCCAAATGTTAGTCTAGATCGATTTTGAAAAATCAAAATATGCAAAGTATCTTAGTTTTACATACTTTTGACATCCAGAAAGTTTCATTGAATTCTGAAGGGGTGCTGCCAATCGCGTGTCGAGTTGGCGTGAAATCCGTCTATACATAGTGTAATCTGACATGGACTCTAACCGATTACGCGTCATTTTGCTTATGTAATTTTACACGATTTGTCAAGTAAATTTGCGATATATCTGGCATTCCTTTCATGTGAATGATTTTACGCTGAAGTTTCCATGGATTTTTTCTTTATGTGGGCATATATCAGCAGACTCATATTGATAAATAACGGCCTTCCAAGTGTTTACAGTCTGTTGATATGGGAAAGGAATTTTAGTGTGACATGATTAGAGAGCGATAATCATGGCGAGAATACTTCTGTATCTCCATAATCACCACGGGAAAGATGTTAATTAGTGAGGGAGGAACAAGATCTGGGAGTAGTCTTACAAGATGAAAGAATTGGAAAAGAGGACATTTCGTGTGATTGGCTTTGAAAAAGGAGGACATTGATTCTTATTACAAAATTGAAAGATACTGTGGCCATGTCCTTGCAACATGTTTTTTTTCGCCTTAAATATTTTCCTGAGACTAAAATCATGGCTTTTTGTTTAATCAGCTGACGCAAATGTCATTGTTTATTCTCCAACATCCTAATTATCGTATACCGTAAAACTATTGGTAGGAGCAACGATCGAGATGCTCTTACCAACAAGGCTGTGCTGTCAACTGTGACGCACATCAGGCAACACGCGAAAGCATCACCTACTGTGATGGCGAAAAGCTTGTTAAGCGCATCCAGCGCGCCATTCATCCCCACTCTCATTCATAAGTGAAAGCGCCATTGAAGTGTGAACATCGTTTAGAATTCATTCTCGTGTTAATTTGGTTAATAAAGTTAATTTGTGTTTCTACAGTATTTCTCGTGTACTAGTTTCAGTTATTGAAAGACATATTTCTAATAGGTTATGGCCCCGGCAGTATACTGAGAACTGTAGAACAGTATTTCCGGTAAAGTTGTGCTTCAGTTTCGAAGATATTTTTCGGTTCGGTCGAGGCGTCGCGTGTGTGTGTGTGAAACAACATGGCGGACGTGAAGGTATCGTTCGAAAAGTTGAATGACAATAATTTCGCGGTGTGGAAGTTCAAGATGGAACTTTTCCTGGTGAAAGAAGAGCTATTCGCGGTTGTGTTGGAAGACAAGCCTGACGAGCCGTCAGCCGACTGGATCCTGAAGGATGGAAAAGCTCGTGCCATGATCGGTTTGGCTGTGGAAGACACGCAACTGGTCCACATCATCAGGAAGACGACTGCGAAGGAGATGTGGGACTCATTGAAGAAAATTCATGAGGAGTCGTCTCTTTCTTCGACTTTGCACGTGTTGCGGAAGTTGTGCTCGATGCGGTTAGCAGAAGAAGACAACCTGCTGGAGCATCTGAATGGCATGACGGCATTGCACAACAAGCTGGAAGTGATGGGAGAGGGATTAAAGGACAGAGTGTTCATGGCGTTAATTCTTTCGAGCCTCCCGATGTCGTATGGTAGCCTCATCAATGTGATTGAGAGCCGACCGGAGACGGAAGTGACTGTGGACTTTGTGAAAAGCAAATTGCGCGAAGAGTGGCGTCGTCGACAAGCGTGTGGGGGTGGTGTGGAGAGCAGTGAAAAGGCTCTGAAGACGATGAGTGGCAAAAGCAAATTCGAAAAGAAGAAAAGTGTTGTATGCCATCATTGCCACCAATCCGGACACTTCCGGCGAGACTGTCCGAAATTGAAAGAAAAATCGGACAAAGTGAAGAAAGATGCTGGGAAAGTGAACATGGCCGCGGAAGTTTCGAGCGGTGTGATGGAAATGTGTCTGGTAGCAGCGAGTCCGTGTGCCCCAGGAAAGTGGTATTTGGATTCCGGAGCGACGTCGCATATGACGAGTGACGTGAAGCTGCTGAGTGATCTGAATCGCAGTAAAAGCGTGGAAATATGCTTGGCCGATGGTACCCGCATCAAGTCCGGTGGTTCCGGAACCGGAAAAGTGACATCGTTAACGGGAAGTGGAATCCAGATGAACGTTACGCTCAACGATGTGTACCACGTGCCGTCCCTCGCTGGTAATCTGCTGTCCGTAGGTAAGATTTGTGATCTTGGATACAGCGTTGTATTCGAGAAATCCGGCTGTCGAGTCCTACGTGACAAGGAAGTGATGCTGGTAGGCGAGCGAAGCGGGGGGTTATATCGTTTGAAGCAGTTCCCTGAGCAAGCACTGGCAACGACTGAGAACCATCCAGAATCGTGTGAGCATCTGTGGCATCGTCGGCTGGGTCATCGCGATCCGGAAGCAATAGCGAAAATAGTGCGACACGATTTGGGTTTCGGTCTGAAATTACAGAAATGTAATGTAAATTGCGTGTGTGGAGTTTGTTTGAAAGGGAAGATGAGTCGGATTTCGTTTCCGAAGCGATCCGAAAGTAATTCGTCAGCGGTTGGCGATTTAGTGCATTCGGACGTTGGTGGACCGATGGAAGTTGCCACACCCAGCGGCAATCGGTTCTATGTGACTCTAGTGGACGATTTCAGTGGTTACACGGTGGTATACCTGCTGAAGGCGAAGTCGGAAGTTGAACAAAAAGTGCGCGAGTATTGTAGTTTGGTGAAGAACCATTTCGGCCGGTATCCTCGAATCATTCGTACGGATGGAGGAGGAGAATATTCGAGCACGGCGTTCAAGCGTTTCTTGGCTGAAAGTGGCATCGTCTTGCAACAAACGGCACCGTATTCTCCGCAACAAAACGGTAAAGCGGAGAGGAAGAATCGGTACGAAGTTGAAATGGTTCGGTGTTTGCTTCTTGAGTCCGGTTTGAGCAAGAAGTATTGGGGTGAAGCGTTGAACACGGCGAACTATTTGCAAAATCGTCTTCCGTCGTCGGGTAAGGAAAAGACACCATATGAATTGTGGCACGGTAAGAAACCGTCGTATGTCCATATTCGTATTTTCGGTTCGGAGGCGTACGTTCATGTGCCGAGGGAGAAACGGAGAAAATTAGATTCGAAGGCAGTGAAGTTGGTCTTCGTCGGGTACGCGGAAGGAAGGAAAGCATATCGTTTCCTGAACCCTGAGAACGATACGATTTTGATAAGCCGCGATGCGAAGTTCGTTGAAGTGCGTGAAGAAGAGGTGCCCAGCGGGCGTCAGGAAGAGTTTCCTGGGGAAGAAAACGAAGCATCAGTGATTCCTGAAAAGAAGAAAGAAGAAGTCGTTATATCGTTGGGGAAGAAGATTGAAGAAATCGATCCAGTACCTGAAGCAGAAGAAGGTAGCGATGAAGAAGAAGATGAAGACCTGGAAGAGTTGGACATGTCGGACTATTCAGTGTCATCAAATGCAAGTTCGTTCCATAGTTTTCCGATGGAAGAAATCGCAAGAAGGTCTCGAAGGTCAACAAAAGGTGTACCTCCACGGCGGCTCATTGAGGAAATTTTCGTGGCAGGCACTCTTCCCCCAGAGGAGGAGATGGAGCCGAGAACGCTACAGGAGGCTTTGAGCTGTGAAAAGAGTGCTGAGTGGAGAAAAGCAATGGTTGAAGAGCTGCGATCTCACGAGGAGAACGGAACGTGGGAGCTGGTAGACCCGCCTGCTGGGCGAAAACCAGTAGGCTGCAAGTGGGTGTACAAAATCAAGCGAAACGCTGCTGGGGAAGCTGTGAAGTACAAGGCACGTCTGGTCGCCCAAGGATTCAATCAGAAGTATGGGCAAGACTATGATGAAGTGTTCGCGCCGGTTGTAAAGCAAACAACTTTGCGTACACTTCTGGCCATCGCTTCGAAACGGAACCTGGTGCTGAAGCATTTCGATGTGAAGACTGCATATTTGTACGGGAAGCTGGAAGAGGAGCTCTATATGCGGCAACCAAGTGGCTTCGTGGTTGAAGGCAAGGAGCTGCAGGTGTGTAAGCTGGTAAAAAGCATTTACGGGTTGAAGCAATCTGCTCGTTGTTGGAATCATCGTCTGCACGCCTTCCTCCAAAGTTTGAAGTTCAAACAGAGCCGAGCTGATCCGTGTTTTTACACGAAAGTGGTCAACGGAAAGCGATTGTATTTGCTTGTCTACGTCGACGATATTTTGATGGGCTGCGAAAGCGAGGAGGAGATCGAAAAGATCTATGCTGCCCTGAGCAAGGAGTTCGAGATGGCCAACCTGGGAGATGCCAACTATTTCCTGGGAATGGAAATCCGGAAAGAAGGTGGTAAGTACGGTATTTCGCTGGAGAACTACATAGACCGCGTTGCTGGGAGATTTGGTTTGATCGATGCCAAGTGCGCGAAAACCCCGATGGAAGATGGATTCGTCAAGACCAGGGAGGAGAGTCCACCACTGAAATCGAATGGCCAGTACAGGAGTCTAGTGGGAGCGTTGCTGTATATCGCCGTCTGTGCGAGACCCGATATTGCTGCTAGTGTGTCGATTTTGGGACGATGCGTATGTGCACCGACTGAAGCCGATTGGGTGGCAGCCAAACGTGTGGTGCGCTACCTGAAAGGGACGAAAGATTGGCAGTTAAGATACGGAGACTCAGAAGGTAAGCTTGTTGGATACTCGGACGCGGACTGGGCGGGCGATTTGAAGTCTCGCAAGTCTACAAGTGGTATCGTGTTCATGTATGCCGGAGGAGCGATTTCGTGGACAAGCCGTCTGCAAGATTTCGTCACACTCTCGTCGATGGAATCGGAATACGTGGCGTTGAGCGAGGCGAGCCAAGAGGCTGTTTGGCTTCTGCATTTGTTTGAGGATTTCGGTGAGCCAACGTTCAAGCCGGTGACACTCTGGGAAGATAACCAGAGCTGCATCAAGTTCGTCAGTTCGGAACGGACAACGAAGCGATCGAGGCACATCGAGACTCGTCAGTGCTTCGTGAAGGAGCTGTGTGAAGCAAGAGTTTTGGAGCTGCTTTACTGTTCCACAGAGGAGATGGTTGCGGATATACTCACCAAGGCACTTGGGCAGGTGAAGCTTCGGAAGTTCGCTAGTATGCTCGGTTTGGCCGGTGGTGATCGTTGAGGAGGAGTATTGGAAGGAGCAACGATCGAGATGCTCTTACCAACAAGGCTGTGCTGTCAACTGTGACGCACATCAGGCAACACGCGAAAGCATCACCTACTGTGATGGCGAAAAGCTTGTTAAGCGCATCCAGCGCGCCATTCATCCCCACTCTCATTCATAAGTGAAAGCGCCATTGAAGTGTGAACATCGTTTAGAATTCATTCTCGTGTTAATTTGGTTAATAAAGTTAATTTGTGTTTCTACAGTATTTCTCGTGTACTAGTTTCCGTTATTGAAAGACATATTTCTAATAAAAACGGGGTAACTTTGATAGTTTTTTCGAAGAAAACTTGAATATTAATGCAAGCTGTTTCAAAGAATTATAATTTATATTTTTAAAACAAGTATGTACTGCCATCCTAGCTATCGATTGTAGTTGATAGCTATCCAAAAGATTTGTTTTGAATGAATATATATTTTTTATGTAATCGTAAGTCGGATTTCTGTTTTGGAAAAATGAATGATGGGGCTTTACGCTAATACTCGAAGTGCTCATATAAGAACTCTAATTCAATATTATTGATCTATAAAGGCGCCGACCAAGTCCTTAGAGTCAGTTGGGATGGGGAAAGAATGTTAGTGTGTAATGATTGTGCTTCTAGAGACCAAGAATAGCTCTGTATCTCCACAATCATCACTGGAGGGGTGTCAAAAAAATCTGGGGGTCATCTTCGATCGGTGATGCGATCTATGGATAAGGAGGGAAATACAACTTTTAATTAAAACTGCATGCATTTTTTTTTTCAAGGTAAAAACATATTGGTAGAAGATTTAGAGAATATGGTAACACTGAAAATGTCGAACTATTCAAACCTTATTTTAGTATGATAAAATTCTTTCTCGACTAAAAACGAATATTTTTTCGCACTCGCAAAACACGAACCGGACACGACGCCATCACAAAAAGACAAATATATGGTTGCTTAGGCTTTTACGAAGCTTTTAATCTTTAGAGAAATTATAATACACAAAGAAAAACTAAGAGAACTATTTGGGGTAACTCCCGAATAGGAATTACTGCAAACCATAAAAAAAATACGATCAACAGGTGAAACTTCGGTAAAATCACCTAATAATCGTTGAATTTATTGAACAAAATCATAAAGAAAAACTCGAAAAATTATCCGACCAGGAATCGAACCCCGACCTTTTAATCAGGAAGCAGGATTGCTGTCACTAAGCCAGATTTCTGAAACACTTGAACAAAAGAAGCTGATGCCTGCTGGAGCGGATGTTAAATAATTTCACAGTAGTGCGGTAATTAAAATGCTGCTACCGAACTGCTCGTTTGTTTTCTCACGGATTTCAATGGTAAAATGGTAGACTTCACGGTTTTTTTCCGGTAATTTAGAAGATTTCACGGATTTTGTCGGTTACATAATAAATTTCACAAGAAAGTTTTTCTAAGTGCGTGGACATATCTATTGATGGAACCCTCAAGGCGTTCCAAAAGATATTATTGGAAAACTGTTTACAGCACCATTGTAAAGGATGAACCTTTGATCGCCATTCTATAGAAAAAATATTGACAAAGTTCCGGAAGATCCATAAGAGTAATACCTAATTGAATTATTAGAGTGTTTCGCGGGTGCTTATTGTATAATATGTTACAATCCTGATCAGGATTCTCGTATTATCCTAGAAGACTTTCAAATAGATTTCTGAAGAAGATTCTTTTTAAATCTAGGAAAACTTTCTTTGAGATTCGATTACATGACTTTAAAATTATTCTTGGAAGCTATTCTGACGGAATTTTAAGCACAACTCTTATGAAGACACGGACACCGTCTTCAGCCATGTAGCTGCACTGACTGTAACTTAACAGTAGCCAACGGACAAGCATGATCCAGTGGCACAGCCGAGAATCACTCAAAAGTTTCAATGGCTGAAGCGGGAATCGAACCCACACCCCATAACACGATGCGCTTGAATGCCTGACGACACTAACCGCACTGCTACGAGGCCCACAAATAGATCCCTTTGACAATTTTCTCGCAAAATGTAGAGCCGGATTCTCACGTTCTAAATTAAAATTCTGATAGAATTCTTTTCGCATATTTGACAGTACTGATCGGTATTTGGATTTTGATCAGAATAAGGCTACAAAGCAAAGCCATGCTTAAGGTGTCTGGGTTCGATTCCTGGTCGGTGCAGGATCTTTTCGTAATGGAAATTTCCTTGACTTCCCGAGGCATACAGTATAATCGTACCTGCCACACGATATACGAATGCAAAAATGGCAGCTTTGGCAAAGAAAGCTCTCAGTTAATAACTGAAGAAGTGCTCATTGAAAAGCTGAGAAGCAGGCTCTGTCCCAGTGAGGACGAAATGCCAATAAGAAGAAGCACATAAAATCAAGGAGGAGGCAAAGGTAAAGAGGAAAAAATTGAAAAGTGTGAAATATACAAAATCAGTATTTTTCTCACGACCCCTCAAATATTAGCCCATGGCCTAACTGGGGGTCGCAACTCACAGTTTGGGAACCTCTGTCCTGTTCCGATGTTCCTTTGAGGACCGACATTCTCCATACAAAACATTTTTGGCGGCCATTTTGATTTTGGTCAATTTATCAAAAAAAGAAAATATGTACTGTACTATGCCAGGTAATAAGGAGCTACTCTGAAAAAATCTTATCTTTAAATTAAGTGGAGAAAACTCTGAAGAAAAACCCAAACACATAATCGGAATAAGAATTCTCACTGGCACTCCTTGGAGAAGACTATTAAATCACCTGTCGGCAAATTATGCTACAAGATTATGAATAGGAGAAGTGTATTGAATGATTTTTTTTGTTTAGGACTTGTACTCATTGATTGTTTTGTAAATTTATGCTTTTCCCAATTATTGCTCAACCCGGTGGATTTTTGTTTCCCATGTTAGACACCTTGGGAATAGACATGATTTACCCTTTGAAAAGCATTGGGAACAATTTGAAAAGTTTCAGAAACCCTAAGGACTTACGAAATCCGCATGGGATTTCCTAGAAAACCTTTGGAAGCTTATTGTAAACCTCTCCAAACTGGGAATTTCCGGGAACTGTAAACTACTTAACTAAACTAATGCAACTCTTTTGGAATTCCTGTTAAATTGTACACACTTTTTGGTTTCTTCCTGAAAACCATTTCGAGAATAAAATACTTTTAGAAATTCATTTTTTGTTTCGTCAATAAAGACAATAATAATAGTTTTGGAAGTAATAGTAATCAATTGAGATCTGTTTTTTTTGTACTTCTCCAATTGCTGATGTTGACGCCTGTAATTTAAAATTAACGTTTCAAATTTATGCTTGAACTTCCAATATGGAGCCTAAATTTTGTTTTCACTCCCTAATGAACATCTATCTATCTATATAATAAAAATGGAATGGTGTTTGTATGTCACGAAATGGCTTACGAACGGGTTAACGGATTTGAATGATTCTTTCTCCGTTTTGTTCCTCAAGGGTTCCGACGTGTTTGTGTGTATAAAAACCCCAGGATATTCACCGAGAAAGTTGGATAAACGTGCGCAAACGAAACTGTCATTTTGAATGGGACGATCAATAGCGTTTTTAAACAGCCTACTTGATGGCAAGACGGAGTTTGCCGGGGCCACTAGTTTTTAATAAATAGATTGAATATTTATAGCTAACAGAGTAGTGATTACAACCTATTGACTAATTTGACTTAGATCACGTTAGTGCTCAGCGCTATCTTTTCAAACTTGAATGTTCTAGTCAAATCTATTGTCAAACTTTTACTGTATCATCCAATGCTCTCTGTCTGGAGGTACTTTTCCAAGTGCAAATTTTCAGAACCGTTTATTTTCAAATCATCCATCAAAGGAACCGATACACTGCGCTTTACAAACCAATCCTAATTGTAAATGAGATTGAAATAATGTTTTTCCACAGACCAAACGGTTCATCCAGGAGGTTTCAAAACGCAACCACTTTGCATTTACAAAGCCGCTTCCAAAGCGACCGCAATGCTCACCACACTTGAACACTCCAGCTGAGCGCTTCTTCAGCACAATTAACCGTTAATAGCGCCAAAATAGTTTGCCGATTGCTCCATAATAAACAAGTTCAATTTTATTCTAATGGATTAACAGTCAAGCAGCGATTATCGACCCCGGCTGAAGATTCATCTTTGACGATGCCGTCGCGCCGATGTCGTTTGATTCCAACAGTTTTGAGCTGATTACACTTGGCGACAAAATTCTAACTTTTTTTCGCGCCTTTCGATAATTTACAATGAATTAGATACATTTTACCCCGCTTTTTTTGAATCTTCCCTTTTTCAAATGTTTTCACTTTTGACGTTAACTACGTCTTACGGCAATATCTATTATTTATTCTATTATATGTCTATTGAAAATCTAAAATGTTGCGACCGTCACGAAATTATGTAAGATTTTAAATACTAATAACTCAGCCATTTATCGGTAGATTTTCAATATTTTCCCACCAATCGGTCGGAAATTTATACAACATTTTACTCAAATGGAGAAAACTTTTGATTTTTGACGATAGATTGTCGAAAATAGTGAAAATGTCGACCCCTTTCTTACCCAACCAAACTAGTTCATATTGTCTTCCACGATTCCTTTGGGTTGGCTAGTGCACTATAAAAGCAGACCAATTTCTGCTTCTTCGCGCATTCTTTTTTGACGTTAACTACGTCTTACGGCAATATACTGGGTGTCAATTGAAAATGTAAAATGTAGCGATCGTCACGAAATTATGTTACAGTTTGAACTAAAGGAAGGCTGCAACTATGAAAATCGACTAAAATTCAAATGCAAAAAATCACTTGGCGTAGTTAACGTCATGCGGTCGTGTCTTGTACACAACCCCCTCTGATTTTTTAACCTTTTTGTTTGTAGCAACATCTGATTAGGGTTGGGGTACAAATTATGGATGCAATATGTCTTAAATAACCTTTTATGCAACTTATGTTAAAGGGCGAACACGAAATTATTGCGATACATTCAACAGGGCATAACCCAGACAACCAAAATGTACGTATAACGAAATCACCTGGAGGCTTTATATGTGCAAATTTTCATTGTCGTGAATAGGCCATCTACGTACGAAAGTGGAGGCGATATACGTGTATATATTATGTGATGAATAATAGCATACAATGCGAGATTGGTTGATTCGACTTACTTTGTACGAGTGTACGGGACGAAACAAAATGTACAAATGTACTCAGAAAAAAGCGTTTTATGCGAAGAATCTTATCAATCTGACGATTTTATCCACAGTGTTTTGCTGGTTTGACGTAATTAGTATGAACTAACGAATTATTACGTGAACTTTCATACGACTTCTGGTTGTCTGGGAACTTTTCTACCATTGGGTAAAAATCAACCAAATTTTGCACACTTTCTCATTGATGTGCATTGTTTACAAGCTGTCAAACTCTAAGTCATGTTTTTCGATTCAACGAAATGGAGGTGAACCAACACGAACAAATTCTTTCCAAACACCTGGAATTTCCTGACCTGTCGCACCGGCTGTTGGGAAAAATGATGAACATTCATCATTCAACCGTCTCCAGAGTGTTGAAGCGGTTCCAGAAGCGGTTGACGTTGGACCACGGCAAAAGAGTTGGAAGAAAACTGGGATCAGAGAACAAAAAGACGGAGGGAAAAGTGAAGCGGATGATTAAAGCAAATCTCAACGTCTCAAGCCGTGATTTGGCTAAAAAAAATCGGCATGTCGCAGAGCTACGTCCAGAATGCAAAGAAGAGAGTTGAACTACATACATATAAGGTACAGAACTTCCCAAACCGCGATGAGCGGCAACAATCGATGGCTAAAACTCGGGCACGGATGGAAAACGAAACGTAAGCCGATTATAAGCAAATTCCGGGGTTGGAGTGTTTCACTAGCAAGAGAGTGATTCCAAGCAACAGCACCAAAATTTGGTTAATTTTTTAATTCATTTTTTTCTATTGAGCTGAAACTTTGCACAGTTTCTTAGTTCCATCTAAATCGTCATTTTCCGATATCAAATCTTCAAGTTGAGTCACGACTAACTTTTCAAAAGGGTGTATGTGAAAATGGTTAAAAAATATTCAAAAAGCTGCACAGCAAAAACGGTTCGTTCGATTGTTAGACAACTAAAGAAACAAAGTTAGACAACTAAATAAAGATTCCAAAAAAAATACACACAGTAGAAAAATTTTTTTTTTTGCATTAAAAAACATAATTTTTGACACAAAAACTCAAATATCTCAAAACCCTATCGGAATACCAACGTATTTTTTTGAGGGAAAACGGTCCATTATATTATCTATCTACCATAAAAATTTGGTGATGGTAAACCAATAAACAAAAAAGTTATGACATTTCAAACATGTCACAATTTTCACATTTAGTAGAAAAAAATTTTTTTTTTCGGTGTAAATTATTACGGGAACCGCAGTTTGTTGCTGATTTTATTGTTAAGGGCCTTGCGTGAATTAAACAAGTCGTTTTCATGTATTCATTAGTATTATGTATATTATATGCATAAATATTATGTATATGTATAAATATTATATGTATATGTATATGTATATATGTATAAATTAAAATGAATTAACAGATTACACGAAAATAATTTTTTTTTTTACCAGGATATATTTTTTTAGAGTATGATCGATGAGTTTCTAAATGTTATATATAAACTTTAAAAGTTTTGGATTTGGGTATGCGTTATGAGATCATGAAAACATTTTATTATTACTTATTTATTTATTTATTGTTATTCAATTTTTTTACAATATCGAACACTTTTGCATCATTATCAGTACAGTTCGAGTATAGTTTAGCTTTAATTTTATTTTCTGACAATGGAATGAAACAGTGAAATTTTTGGGTTCCTTGGATCGTTTTCGCGTTATTATATTGCTCGCTGAGCTCTGATGCCGTTAATTCGTACTCTTCAGTAGTAGTAAAACAAAATGATAATTTTGTTAAATCTTCTTCTTTTCTGCGATTCGCCCAATCAAATAGTTCTTTTGCAGTTTTAATTGGATGCTCACGTTCTTTGGCTAAACTTGCTCTTGTGACCATGCGCTTTATGGTTCCTCCAATAGCATCACAAGGACCTTTGCCATGTGACGTAGCAAAGAAATGCCATTCTGCATCAATTCCGTACTTTGATTTAAATTGACATAGGCTCGAAAAATTCTTACGGTTTTTGTACTGCGATGCTGCTCCATCAGACATGAAATATATCTTTCTGATTTCTTTTTCCTTATCAACGCGTAAAAAGTTAATCATTTTGGCAATGAACAAATTTACAGATACTGAGTCATGTCTTAAATCTTCGGAAATTACAATAAAACTAAAATGTTCAATTTGCGTACTTCCATTGAAATAAATAACGAATGGATGAGTTGTAGCTTGTTGTACGTTCCAGTGATGGGACTGCACTTCATCTTGAAATGCAAAGCTATAGTTTTCAGAAAAATCACAAATGACTAAAAATTCACCATCTTGTAATGTATTTTTCGTATTTTTTAAAAAGCGGGATTGCTCTGTTTTAATGAATCGTGAGGAATTAAACTTTCTAATTTCAAGCAAAAAAATGACACAAACTCATCTACAGGTTTTACAATAGTTTCTAGGTCACACCTATCCGTGGTCACCCATTGCTCAAATGATAACTGATCAATATAATTTTCTTCAAACTCAGCGAATAAAGTATTTTCCAATGATGAAGAATCTGGACAATCCGAACAAGATCGTAGATAGCAATTTGATGTTGTATTTTCACACAAAAGACTACCAGTTAACATTTTAATATCCTTTGATAAATTGATTCTTTTCAAACTCTGTAAGATTAGGTTAATATTTTCGTGTGTTGTGCACACACAAACATTATGTGTTCCTGAATTGGATAGAAGCTTGCATTGCCTTGGACGAAGGCTTGCAAATGAGGAAAAACCTACCTTAATATTTTCGTTAATTTCCTTGAAGCGTGTATACGCTTCTTTCAAAGTAGTCATCATTAATCGTTTTTGGATTGCTTGACGCTTTCCATCTTTTTTTACAGATACATAATCTTTTTGGCCAGGCATAGCTCTACTTACTTCATCGTCTTTAAAATATTGAATTATTTTTTCTTTTGTCTCATCTGTTAATGAAGTACTCGACCTAGCATTTTTGGTTGCAAGACAGTTATTTTTGAATTGTTTTGCCTCTTTTGCTGTATTTCTATTGGTTTCGAACTCATCAATGGCGTCTTGAATAGACCACGAGCTTGGCAGAATCGACAAAATCAATATTTTTTCTTTCCTTGTCGTGGCTAGATTCGAGAACCTTTCCTTCATATTCATAATTACCTCATCGTAGTCTGTATTTTCCACATCCTCAGGTCCTAATTTGAAGAGGTTTCTTCGTACAGCTTCGTTGATTTCACGGTATTTTTTCTCGGGATAATTGACGTAACCCATCTTCGTCCATTTAATCGGAGTCACTTTTATTCCAGCTATCCCTTCGTTGAAGCGTTCGATGTTGACCTTCTGGATGCACTCATCTTCTGATTGATTTGTTGAAACAGATGTCGCTGATGGTACCGTGGCAAGACTATCTGCACTTGGTAATTCTGGTAACTCCTCAGTTGTTGTCGGTGCATCTAGTAATTCCTCAGTTGTTGTTGTTTTCGAACTTCCTGCAACCTGATCCACCGATGATGTACATATTGCCCGTTTGTCAACGTTTAAACGGCAGGACGTACAAATGCGTAAATTTGTATTCAATGTAGACATTGAAGCATAACCAGCCGCTTTCAGTTTATCTATGGTGCTTTCGGTGAGATTTCGTAGTTCTTTCGAACACTTTTTTTCTGCAAACGGCCTGCAACAGTTAAGAAAGCGACTACTCATGTTGCTCGTTAGATTTTAATGAACAAAATCACTTTTAAGTTTTTACTGACTAGTTTGGTGTCGTTTGCTTGATTGAAGAAAAATTTTACAATTAAACCTTTTATAACCATAGTGGTAGTATATTTTTAGCTTTTTCGTGAGTATGTTCATGGTATGTACCTATCATGTTTTTGATGTTGTTGAAGTTACTCGCTTTCTCCCAAATATGATTAACAAAGTCTATTCTCTACCAAGGCGGGTCTATACCCAGGCGTAATCAGATTTTAACTTTGTGGAGAAAACCAGCGCCAAAAAAAACCGACCTGCTTTACGTATACCAGATCACCTGGGTATAGACCCGCCTTGTTCTCTACGAGGTAAACTTTTTGCAGGTAAACTAGTCGTATACCTGTATAGAAAACTTTTTTTGTAGCTTTTGTCTTCAATATTAGATTTCTTATAGGTTTCTTTTATCAAAAGGTTTCAACACTATTGAGAGAATTTTTCTTCAGCTACGTGCAATAAAAAATATGACACTATCAAGACTTTAGATCACAACACTGGATCGCGTCTAACTTTCTAATAGGTGCTATAATAGTTATGAATAATTAAATAAAATATCATGAAAACAACTTGTTAACCTCATTTGGTACCCTTAACAAAAAATTCAGCAACAAACTGCGGTCCTAAAAAAAAATTAACAATGAAAAAAAAAAATTTCACTAAGTGTCAAATTTGTGAAATATTTGGAATGTCATAACTTTTTTGTTTATTTGCTTACCATCACCAAATTTTTATGGTAGATAGATAATATAATGGACCGTTTTCCCTCAAAAAATTACGTTGGTATTCCGATAGGGTTTTGAGATATTTGAGTTTTTGTGACAAAAATGATGTTATTTAATGCAAAAAAAAAAAATTTTTTACTGTGTTTATTTTTTTGGAATCTTTATTTAGTTGTCTAACTTTGTTTCTTTAGTTGTCTAACAATCGAACGAACCGTTTTTGCTGTGCAGCTTTTTGAATATTTTTGAACCATTTTCACATACACCCTTTTGAAAAGTTAGTCGTGACTCAACTTGAAGATTTGATATCGGAAAATGACGATTTAGATGAAACTGAAAAACTGTGCAAAGTTTCAGATATTTTTGAAATGGTCGATCTGAATCGACATGCATGCCTCCGTGGAATCCCTCAAGAGCAAATTCGATGTGGACGACAAACTTAAGAAGAGGAAAATGTCGAAGTTCGCCTTCAAATATCTCATTTGGCAGGCCATCTGCTCTTGCCGACTGAGGAGTGAGCCATTCGGCACAGTAAAAAAAGGGCACAGTTAATAGCGGGATCTACAAATCTGAGTGCCTCGAGAAGCGCCTTTTGCAGCAGCACGACGAAGCTCAGCTATTTTGGCCAGATTTGGCATCATGCCACTATTCTAAAAGTGTCCTCGAGTGGTATGAGGCCAATTCTGTCCATTTTGTTCCAATGGACATGAATGCGCCAAAATATCCGGAGCTGCGTCCGGTGGAGCAGTACTAGGCAATAATCAAGCAGGAACTTCGGAAGAGCAAGAAGACAGTCAAAGACAAGAAGGACATGTTAAGAAAATGAAAAAAAAAAAAAAAACTGTGAAACTGGTACCGGATGACACTGTAAAGATTTTGATGGATGTCATCAAACGAAAATGCCTTCAATTTTACACTCAAGGCTCCATCGATTAACTTTTCTTATGATTTTTGAAGTAAATGTATGTTAAAAACTACCCTGAAATTTTGGTTTCATTCTAAACATTATAAGAAAATTGGCATGACATTTTTGGTGTCGCAATAATTTCGTGTTCGCCCTTGAGATTCTAAAGCAATAATCAATTGAATTTCGGGAAAATATCCTACAGAATTTTCTAGAAGAATTCATCGAAAAACTTTGAACGCTTCTTCAAAAACTGTACGTGTTACTAAAATTCTGAGAATAGCTTTGAAGTCAGTGGCCCAAAATCTATTGACCCCATTGCAAATGGTTTAAGTGTGTTAATCAGTGTTGCCTAGTGTTATTAATTATATTTTGCTCCTATCTCAGCATTAGTCAAAACACTCTTTGCAGAAAATCTCTTCTTGCTGAACTTAAACAGCAACGAAGCGAAACCATTAAAATGCTATGCTACCGTACTTCAAACTGCGACCGAATAAACAACGCGTCGTCGGCAATCAACCTAGCTCAAGTATCGAGTGCGACGAGTTTTCTCGCTAATAGCCCGTATAATATAGGTACCGGTCAACTCGTTAACATGGGTTTTATTGATATACATTGCATTTGTTTTATTTCTTCATTTCTCAGGCACCTCCCTTGCTTAGATGAGAAGCGATCGCGCGAAAGATGAAGACGATGGGACTTTACGCCAAGACAACAACCGCCTTGAAGCACTTTACCTACATTTCGGGCGTTCGCTCTTCGACACAGAGCCTCGAGGAAGGATGGCTGCCCGGGCCGCAGAATTATTTAATCGCAATAAAAACTACTTTAATAGCAGCTGGCACTGGAATAATAAAATGATACGTTATGGCATTTGGGGGAGGAAAAATTCGCCCAAACAATCCAATTGCGGTGGAAAATTTGCATATTTAGGAGTAAATTTTATTGTTTGGCTCGGCCTCTGGATTTGCTCAGGTCGGTACGGTTGGAGATTTGTTTTTCGATTTAACAGAGCAAATGCCAATAAAAACGGTTGTTACAACATATGGCTCTTCATCTAAGGTGAATGCTAAAAAATGAGATCACAACCCACTGTGGGAGCCAATCTATAAAATCACTTAAACATGGGCGTAGCTAGGGGACATATTAGCTGACGTAAATTCAACTTTTTCAAATGTTGTCTTCAGTATTCATATTTATGAAAAATTGCTTACCTAATAATTCATTTCTTGGAGTTTAAATAAAAATCAGGCTTCTGTCAAATATCATTAAAGGATATCATTAAGAATCCACAATGGGTCTTGTAATGAATCTGCTCATATTATTTTTATGATTGAATTCAGTGATTTCAGTGTTTTTATGATTGAATTCAGAACTATCCAGCCATTTTAGAATACAGTGATACCTCCATGAGTCGATGTTCCATGACTCGATATCGACTCATGGAACCATACTAAAAACATAATTTCGTGGTTACTATGATGGTCCCTAGAAGCAGCATTCCAAAGAATTGCTGTTCCATGACTCGATATTTCCATGAGTCGTTGGTCCCCTCAATATCGACTCATGGAGGTTTCACTGTAAATCCATTCAGGAAGGATAGATGACGGACTTATCAAAGGGAATATTAAGGGATTTCTTCAGATGTTCCCGTTTTTCTTGGTTCTACGTAATTTTTTGAAAACCCGTTACCCGGAATGCAATGCACCGGAAGACCTTCAAAAGGAATGTACTTTTTTTCAGTAAACCTTAACCGGGAAATCAACGGAAAGCTATTTTTCTGCAATGTTCACTTAAAATTATCTGAAATGGCCACCGAAGATGATGAACAGAGGAGGTTCAAATTATTTATTGCGCAAATACACTCTGGAAAAAGGTGATCTCGCGAATAATGATGAGAATCAAATCCACAAAATCTGTCGAACTTGTAATGGGCGAAAAGCCACTTTAATAAAGATAAATAACAATAATTCCCCAGATCAACATCCTGGCTTCGCCCATGCATCTAGCTAACCATCTTGCACCGATTTTGCATGTGGGTGAAACAATTTAGATTCAACTCTCGTACGATCAGCAGCTGAAGAGCAAGACTTTCGATTTCGTCGTTTATTATTATTGACCACGGAGTTGATAGCGCTGAACATGTTGTGCTTTTCATTAAACGAGTTTTACCTTTACGGTCGTCGTCGTCGTCTTCCTTGATCAACCCGGCAGCATTTGGTCATCAGTGGATCGGTAATGTTCAGTCAAAGTTATGGCACCCAGCCAATCGAGGGGAACAGACCGACGCGTTTCGTCAACTGACTGATTTGCTGGTGCTTGGTTTCAAGACAGATTGTGTTTACTCAAAGTTAGTTGAATCGATTATGTATGACACCAGGTCGTCAATGTTGGTCAACTGTGTTGAAATCTGATACTGAAATGAGAATGAAACTTTTGATGGCCGATTTATAGCTCAATTTAATGTAGTGTAAGCTGTATTATTTAATTGCGATGACGTAATAGATGTCATCAGATGGAAGTTGCTTCCTTCTTTTTCATTCAATGCTTATCGATAACGCTAAACTTTTTACGTATCTTATTGAGTTAACGTAGAAATGTGGTGTCACCTACATGATTGGCAAGAATAATCGATATTGGACAGAAATTTTATCAATGGGGCTTAGCCCTATTCCCACAGTTAACACAAATCGGTCAATTCGAAAGGTTTAGCAACAATTAACCTTCTGTATGTGTGAAAAAAGTTACATTGTCTGTATTTTGGGGTCTTATTAAATGAAAAAATGACATTTTTCTTATTTGATAATATAGAGAAGCATAATTGAAAAGAGTAATTATATTCAAGATAAGATCAATGTACCAAGTAAGAAACACATAATTTTATTAGTCTAGTTGCAAAGTTTTAAGGCGAAGTAGACCGTCATTGAAACTTGTACTGGGCATCGATGATTGTGGCTAATTCGTCTTACGATTGCGAATGAAATCGCTTGGTTTTGCACTGACATAACTGAAAAAGAATGAGCATACTTACTGCATGTAAGTGCAAGTAGTGATACTTTTTCGAATCAATATTACTTATGCTGACTTAGTTTAATAACCTTGAAATTGCGAGCTGCAAAATCAACATGGCTGCCAAAATTAATGGCGGGCCTTAATGCTCCTCTCTTCATTTTTATAAGCCAATTCTGAGAAAGCAAATTTGAAAGTACATCTAAACTTCAGTCATTAATTTTCAGTTATTAATTTAAGCATGATATTCTACAATACCTTTAATTTCAATCTTTTATTGTTTCTTTTGTTTTAAAATGTCTGAAGCAAATTGATTTAATATTATGACTTAATTTTTTATCATACTTCCATTCATATGTGTTATAGAGAATTTGAAAAAAAAACCCTAGCAAACCCATAGTTAGTCAAGTAAAAATTTTATTTCTGATAAGTTACTTCATCAGAATACGTAAATCATATATGAAATATGATTTGTTATAATTATTGAAAAGCTACATTATCTTTTTTTTAATTTAAAAACATTGTATTGTTGAATTTGTACTTCCATTTCTATCAAAATACTAGGGAAAACCACTAATTTTTGACCTACAAGAAATCAGCGCCAATTTTTTGATTTTCATACAAAGTAGGCCAAAATCGTATGAACTGGTCGAAAATTAGTGCTGAGTCGAAAATTGGTGCTTTTCCCCTAGATTTATTGAAAATTTTATAAATTCCCGAATCCCGGGACGAGCCAAATGGTCGGGAAATGGACACTCTAATATGATTCCAAGGCACAGGCAATATACTTAAATAATTTTTCAAGATAATTGAAAAAAAAAACACACCAACGTGTGGGAAAAAATCCCAATTCGATTCACTTACAAAAAAGTTACAGCCTGCTCTGGGGGTTAATAGCCAATAACGCCGCAGGTTGCGTCCTTACGAAAAATATGTAAGTTAGACTGGCTCTCCTCTGAATCAAGGAAGGAGTCAATGTACCTAAGTTGGATAAGACAAGAAACTAAGATTAAACTTTGATTGGTGATACGATCCGTAATGAGGACTGCGACGAACTTAATCGGTAAAATTCATACAATGAGAACTTCAAAATCAATGCAGCTATACACTTTAGGATTGGTTTGTTTAACCTTCCAACGCACTGCTGAAGCACCATAACTTTTATTTGTTACTTTCTATTGTGCTGAAATGATGTGACGTTTGATCTTTTGTAATAAATACGAATTTTTCATTTACAAAAAATTGTAGGACAATTTTGAATGGCTGGAGAAAAAAGTTACATTTAAGGTCATATTGACCTGGATTTGACCTACGGAGTTCGCCTTCATTTGTAAACCAAATATAAATGGTTTTGTAATAAAAATGATTGTTAATGCATATATTTTGTAGCAAGCATTTGGAGCCTTCGAACGTTGGGTGCTTGGGACGATCTTTGGAGGTGTGCAGGAAAACGGTGTGTGGCGGCAAACGATGAATCACAAGCTTGCCCAACTCTACGGCGAACCCAGTATCCAGAAGGTGCCCAAAGCTGGATGGATACGCTGGGCAGGGCATGTTGCAAGAACGCCGGACAGCAACCCTGCAAAGATGGGTTTAGCTTCGGATCCGGTTGGTACAAGAAAGCGCAGCGAGCTAGGTGGGCGGATCAAGTGCGTATCGATTTGGCGAGCGTAAGGCAGAGCCGAGGATGGAGAGATGTGGCCACAAACCAAGTATTGTGGCGTAAAATTGTTGATTTAGTTTAGATGCTAACTAAATAAATGAAAAATGTACGAGTGTACGAGATGAAGCAAAATATACAAATAAACTTTGTAAAAAGCGTTTTTTGCGAGGACACTCATCAATCTGACGATTATATCCACTGTGTTTTGCAGGTTTAATGTAATTTGCATGAATAAACGAGTTATAATATGAACTTTTATGTGACTTCTGGTTATCCGAACAAACATTACCAAACCGTGTGTTTATTCGGATAAGTTGGTGTATGTGTGATCACGTAAATCCGTTCTCCTCTTATAACTCAAATATTTTTGAACAAATAAGTGCTGTTCGCATGTCCAACGAGTGTATCATAAGGTTAACCCACCGTCGGTCGCCCTAGTGTACTGAGTACACGCACTTTGCGAAAAGTAGAAAAACACGTTGAAAATCCCTTCAAATTGATCCGGGTGTTGATCCTATTCCAAGATCTGCTCTTGGTCTTGGTCAGTGGACAAATAAAACTTTGGAAACATCCTCAGTGAGGATTCCTCACCTTCCTGTGGCCATCGGATTGTGTCCCGGGGGAACCGATGTAGTGGACATTTCGCAATGTAACATCTCGAACACAAATATTTTAGGATCTAGATTTTTTAGAAAGATGGTATCTTCGGCAAAGTTGTTCAGTAGGTCAAGTGTAACTTTTTTTGAGCGACTGACGGAAGGTTAAGAATGCATAGTAATGAAAAAATGCATTTGAACGTTTTTTGCTGAGACCAGCCCCCTGTTTACACTTGGTCTTTCAAAACGTTTAAAATTATGTTGCATTCAGTTGGTCAAATTGATGGACCCCTCGATAGTTATAATCAAAATTGTTATTGAGGATCCCTCGATTTTTGACAATTCTTGCCTCACTCACACTGCCAAAACTCGAAAATTTCTTAAATAATTCTTTACAATAACATGGTTTTAGAAAGAGAAAACATAGGAGCTCCACTTGCTAAAATAAAAATATTAGGCGGCCATATGGAATTAGGTCGCCATATTGGATTTTATCGGATAAACTCAATTTTCATGGAGTTCGCAACAACCGATTTCAAAAGTTTTTGCATCACAAAGTTTTTGGATGTACCGGGTACCCCCGTTGGTTTGACCACATTTAATCTGAACACTTTTTAATTTGTACTCCGCTAATTTGCACATCGTTCAGATTAAAAATGGTTCAAACGTCATTAAGCTCATGGAACGGAGTGATGTGGAATGGAACTCTGTGAAACGGAACGCAAAATCAAAACAAAACAGTGAAAGAGGTTACCAGAAACACGATTCTAGGGTGACTAGATGTTCAAATTAAAAATGAATCCCGTTGGTTTGCATGAGGTACTGTTCAAATTAACGGGGGTGTACGGTACAAAGAAAGGGACGGGTTTCGGCTTATGAAGCAGAAGCGGTTACCATAAGACCACCAACCCCGTCGACCTAAGCCGCTTAATTCGTAATTCAAAAACTATTTATTTTGTACGGTCTTGATGCCTATTTGTGATAAATATTATCGTTTTTGTAGTGTACAAAAATAAATTTCAAAATATACATATGAACTTTGACATTGCATTTTGCTGATGTATATTAGCACCAAATTGACCAATATTAAAAGGTGGCACCCAATTGGGTTCCTTAGCCGAGTGGTTAGAGTCCACGGCTACAAAGCAAAGCCATGCTGAAGGTGTCTGGGTTCAATTCCCGGTCGGTCCAGGATCTTTTCGTTATGGAAATTTCCTTGACTTCCCTGGGCCTATGTACGATGATACTCTATAGTATCATCGTACCTGCCATATGATATACGAATGCGAAAATGGCAACTTTGGCAAAGAAAGCTCTCAGTTAATAACTGTGGAAGTGCTCATTTTTATATCCTGCAAATAAAGAATAAAATAATATGTTAATCAGTCCACAGTCCGAGAGGTCTCTCCTCTCTGCGCTTATGGCAGCCAGTATTTATAGCTCAGAAATCCATAGGTACGAACAAGTAAAAGGTACTAGAGTCATAAGGTAGAATAATGAATATCACTTGAGATAGGCAGACATGACACTCATAAGAACACTAAGCTGAGAAGTAGGCTCTTTCCCATAGTGAGGACGTTAATGCCAAGTAGAAGTAGAAGAACCCAATACCGGGCACGATCTGCAAATGCCTCGAATTCAGTAAATTTGCACATCATTGAATGTTTTTACTCTATGATTAGTATTTTACTGTCCATTCAATGCATTTGCAACATTCACAAGAGTAATTTGAGTTCCATTTAGTGTACAGGTGGTTCATCAAAAAACCTCTTTCATATGTAATGAAAAATACACACTTTGCGTGTTGTTCTGAATTTTCATTCTTCTTGTTCTTATTGCATCTTCGATATCATGATCAATAAAATCCACGAAAAATGAATATATTTGAAGACATTGGTGTAAAAATTGCTAAGGTATCATGTAACAAATAAAGCTGTCTGAAACTGGGGAACAGGAGGTGCTAGACCAAAGTTGTAGTTTGACCATATTTAGTTCAAATATGGTAAAAATACATTCTTACTTTCAAATTATGTTGGTTTTCCATTATTCCTGCGAAATCTAAATTATTTTTCCATATTGTAAAGCATTATTAAATTACATGGTTCAAATTTAAGGCTGTGCGTCAACTTTTTGTCGGTCTTCAAACATTTTTATTTTTCCAAAAGAAGCGTGAATATTTCAAGAACCATTCCTCTCTATAACAGCTTCCTTTTCTACTACTACACCATCTTGATTGGACTATGATTTCTCAATTTTTTGACGGTGTCTGGTATTGGGTGCTGTCCGGTACTGGGGGATGCAATGCAACTTTTTGCTATTCAACATAAATCAATGACATAACAGATTATCGACAAACAAAAACTAAAATCAGATAACAGATTCTTGGAATATGAAAATAATGTTACCCTGCAGAGGAGCCCCCATTGCGCATATACACAAAAAGGCTCAATGAAAGTACTTCGGTAGTCTGGACATGTACCCTGTCAATCGTTGAATTGCAAAGGATGCTACTCTTCTGCTCAGTTGCTTGCCAATATTGCCTGAATGAGGCACTAGAATTATAATGGCTGCACTGCGTACCGAGCGGCGAAAGTCACAACGCAATACAAAACTATATGATTAGCCCTAGAGCTCCTCGTCCTCGGCTGAGTCCCAACAGCACAGTACAAATCCGACATAAGTGAGGTGCCATCATCGAATGAGTCTTCTTCTGCTCAAGAAGCAAAATAGCCTTCATCAATGATGTTGTCGTCGTTGTCGTCGTTGCGGTTCATAGCCTGCCAGTCAGTAGTGGATTACGTGATCGTGCGGTTTAAAGAGTTTGCCGATTTTGTAACTTGAATGCAAACACTCACCATCATCGTTGGCTCAGTATCGACTGCAATTGGATGATTAATGAGAGTGAAACGACTCGAGAGATGCAAATTTGTAGGTGATTAGGTCGAATTCGAGCTCGGCGATTTTCGTTGTTGCTGCGTTGACCGTCGCACCAAGGAGTATTTGGACAATCTAGGTGGTCAAAAGTATTTCAAGGTTTTAAGTTCAGTTTACTGAGCTAGTAGAGAAATACGTTATGAACGAATTTGTATCATGAGTGACTTATACACTTAGAACGCACAACCGGTACCGTAGACGGAAGTTACATCAACTTTATAAAACTGAGCATGTTCTGAGTAACATCGTCTGTTTTGTTTCTCAACTTTGTTTCCGAAATTTATTTACCTATGCATCATAAATTCAACGGACATGTTACATGATGTACGTTTTTGGAATAAGACAATTGTAGATTAGTAGTTGTTCACTAATTACGTCGCGTCAACTAGAGAAATATATTATCATAAATATATACATGCACTCCATATAAGAATGCATGCATGCTAGTCCGTTGTCTAGTGTGGTGCTTCCTTCAAAGGACAAATCGTCCACTGGAAGCATTAACGTGTTCGTGTCTTTGAAAAAAAGAAAAAAAATACCGGCGAGCTATAAAGGTTTGATCACTAAGGGTTAATCAGACATTGATGTACAAAATTCAGTATAGATCAATATAGATATTGAGGATTTCACAAAAGTGATCCAAATTCAAAACTTGGACCGGTATTTAAATTTGGTACAGCTTATCCACACTAGGAGTTGAATCTATCCTGAATTTCAGCACAAAATGTCTAAAAAATATTATTTTTGAAGCCCCATTACGAATACTTACTGCCAAAAATTACACTGGAAGTCAGGTTACGGTAATATTGATACGTATTCAAATCTTCTATTTGTCATTGCAACTGTCATGTCAGTACTAGTAGGTTGAATAAATTCTCCAGAGATTCTGAACTCAGTTTTGGATATTTCTAGGAATAACGCCATTGATTTTTCTACGAATACTTTCAGATATTCTTATAAGGATTGCATGAATCATATTGATTCTGCTTCTGGAAAATTTGTTAGCCTTTCCAGACCATCCTTCTTGGATGCAATTTGTACATGACTCTTTAGGAAATCTATCAGAGATTTCTTCAGGGGTTCCTCAAAAAACTCTTCCTTTTTTATAGGTGGACTCCTTTTGTTATTCGTACAGAAAGCACACAGGATTTTCTCCATTAACCCCTCTACCGGCAGCTTAATTTTTTGCCGCAAAATTCAAATTCAAATCGTTATAACTTTTTTGTTTTCAAATATTTTTGCACCATTTTTTCACAAGTTCTCAAACAACTCTTCTAGTTTAGGAATCCGTGTCGATATTCATTATTGGTGATCTGGTTTTAAAGTTATTCCGATGTTCCTTGGGGGACCGACATTTTCCATATAAAATGTCTTTGGTGGCCATTTGGTTTTTGATCAATTTATCAAAAAAATAAAAAATGGGCTATATAATGCCAGGTAATAAGGAGCTTCTCTGAATAAATCATACAAATCGGTTTAGTATGCTTGGAGATATCTGAAAATTACGATATGATGTTTTTTGAAGTTTTTAAGATCTTTATTTGTCCAGCGTGATTCCAGAAACTTAAATGGTCATTACTTAAAGACGGCTGCACGAAATTGCTTCATTTTTTCACAACATACTTTCATTAATGTATTGTTTCGAAGAGTGAATATCCGAATACGATTAAAATTCTGTAGCCTGAGAAATGAACTGGGGGTTCTAGTTACGGGTCGGTCCCCCAAGGAATTTTGGAATATCTTCAAAACCAGATGACCAATGATCAATATCGACACAGATCCTATAACTAGAAGAGTTTTTTGAGAGCTTGTGAAAAAATGGTGCAAAAATATTGAAAAACAAAAAAGTTATAACGATTTGAATTTGAATTTTGCGGGAAAAAATGAAGCTGCCGGTAGAGGGGTTAATCACTTTTTCTGCAGGGTTATTTAGAAATTTGTACTGCTCAGAAGTTTTCAAAGACATTTATGCACTGATTTTTCAATTTCGAAATCCCATCATCAAGCATGGGAAACATTCACTCGAGTATTGCATTTCTCTCGCTCACATCCACAAGCGGTCAAGAGCGAAATTGCCGTTTCTCTGACCAAGCTGAGTGTTTCAATTTCCAATGCGCTTTCTTCTTGTTCGCCGAGCGACAAGTTAGACAAAAACGGCAACAGAATGATTCACTACCGACTCCTTGTGCCGAAGGCATCCGATTGCTGTAGCGAATGATTCTTTACATTCCGATTCCGCACGAGTGGCATTCGTATTTGAGAGCTGAAGAGCGTTCACTGACTGGTAATACACAAGGCGAAATGTTTCAGTGATCGCAAAATCTGTACATTTCGCAGGAAGCTTTCAGTGATCGAATGGCGAACGCGTTCTTTCGTGTCTCCAATTTAAGAGAGGATTGGTGCTCTCTCCGCTCCGTATATCTTTTCATTTTCGGTTTATCTCAATCGTTTACGATTCGTCGGGATTGCGCTCACCCTAGTAGCGTTCGGCAGTCATTGAACATTCGGTGGCAGCAGATACTTTGGAGATATTTTATCGGTAGCATTCGGGTAAGTGAGTGAATTTTTCCATGCTTGCCCATCATCAATTCCTGTGAAAATTTTGTGATTTTGTATGTACTAAACATATTTTTCCGGAAAACTTGCAAAATTTTATTTGACATTCAAAATTATAATAAGGATTTCTCAGCATCTTGAAGACATTGAAGCAGTGGTTCCCAAGCTTTTGACTTTTTTGGTGTTTCTTTCGAGCCCAACCAAGGGGTCTCGCCAAACACAGAGTAACGTTATTTTAGCTGACTCACTGTACAGTAGACCTGTCGATGTTTTACACGAACACCCACAGACAGTCTTGATTTGAAATATCCTATTGTAAATGCGCACCGCATAATGCGAAACTTCCTTATTTTGAAAAAATGATAACCTAATTGCGTATAGCCGCCGACTTTGGCGGTGGACATCTACTTAGTCGGACTAAGATGGCTTGTAGTGTTGCATCATATTTGTCCGTACAGGTTGATAGCCTTTAGGAACCCTATTAAAGTTGACACGGTGGTCGCATCGTTTCCTAGGGCGCTGCGGATACTTCCCGAAATTCCGAAGGATCTCCGGGCTGATTCGTATTGCGGACATGTACATATAAAGTGCTCGACGGAGTTCTGAACGCCGCAAATTGAACACATCCGTCTGAAAGGACCACGTCCATCCATGTTATGAGAAACACGCGTATGCCTTAAACGGGAGATGACTCGTGGATCGTGGAGAAGAACACAATCGACCCAGTTTTCGGCTGCGAGTTTGATTTTTCGCAGATGCGGAGAGTAAGACTGAGCCCATTCAGTACCCCATACGTTCTTGAAGGTTTTCGAAATCCATCTTTTCACATCATCGAAAGGAACCGTTTTTTCGAAACGAGGAGAAGATTGACCAGTCCCGTCAAGGTTATCGGCAGCTGCATTTCCGGGTATCCACAATGTCCGGGAATCCATGCGTAGGTTGTGTTCGGCAGAGCATTCTCCAGCGTCCCCTGAATCCGTGGATGTGTGGGCCTTTCAGATTGCAAGGCAGAAACCACGCTTGCTGAATCTGTAAATATTAATACTGGTCGGTCGGATGGTACGGTGGCTGCTATGAAAATAGCAGCGGCTTCCGCGGAAAAAAACGGAGCATGTAGGAGAAAGACTAAGATTTAGTGAAATGTTGGAGGCCAAAACTTCCAAACCGACGCTAAGGTTTGAGAGAGACCCATCGGTGTAGCGTTTTTCGTGACTGGGATACTTGTCATGCATCCAATCGAGGACGGTAGCTCTAAGAAACGCTGAATTGTCACCTGCACGAAACTGATTTGCAATTGCGTTGTCTATGTTTGGTTTCGATGAATGCCAACAAATATCTCCGTACCAGTGAACCTTGGCCACTGGGGGGAAGTCCACGTTGGCGGCCGACTGGAGGATTCTGCACTCTTCAGATATGATAAAAATCCTGTCGTCTCCGTCTCGTCTGTTTTTTCGGTAATAGCGGCAGCTTTTCTGCAGACAGCCGTCTAAATGAAAAAACAGAAGGGGAGAAGACCTGCTTCGACGCAGCTTGAGTCCGCCGGAATTGATGGGAGCAACCCTGATATTATGCGTATATACCCGTGGTATACGGGAGCGAGAGGGCTAACGAGTCGGTCTAACGCTAAACAAGTGAGTTCTAACCCGTATGTTAGCCTGCTATCGATTATGGCTTGCGCAACCTGGAAGCGCACTGCCCGATTGTTCGTTCGGTGGGGCGTGAGATCGTCCGGATTATATTTAGGCGGGTTTGACAACTCTGCTTCACCGAGTCAAAGTGATGCCGGAAGGTAATCTAATATATCTACCTGATTCCCACGGAATTCCCATTAGTTTTTTACACTGGATGTATTTCTACAAATATATAGAAATTTCTTTATAAATCACACGGAATTCTCGGGAATCTCACGAGATTTCTAAAGAATTCTCTCCTGATTCCCGCAGTATTCTTACACGATTCTCAGAGTACTTTACAAAATTCTCTCAGGAATTCTAAACGTTACTCACATAAATCTCACAGGATTCCCGCAGAACTCTCACTGGATCAGTATTTCCACAGTATTCCGAGGACATTTACACCGAACTTCAACAAAACTCTCATAAATGCCACTAGATGTCGCATGGTTTCCACTGGAATTCCAATGAATTTCTACATTATTTCCATAAAACTCATGAAGCTTCTCACAGAATCCTAACAAGAATCCAGAAGAATTCCCATATGAATTTCTACACGATTCCTACAGAACTCGCAAAGGATTCTGTCTGAATTTCGAAAGGATTCTTAAAAGAATACAAGGATTCAAACGGTATTTAAAAACGATTTAAGTAGTATTTCCGCAGTATTCTTGCAATATTTGCACAGTATTTCTACATAATTTCTACAGGATTCTCGCAGTAATTTCATTGTAAGCACAAGATTTATACTAGAATTCTTATTTTTCTGTTTTACTATTCCTTGGAATAACAGAATACAAATGAAGAAAAAACTGAGAAACTGGTATCAGATGACACTGTTAAGGCTTTGATGGAGGGCATCAAGCGAAAATGCCTTCAATTTTACACTCAAGGCTCCATCGATCAACTTTTCTTTTGATTTTTTAAGTAAATATATGTATTAAACTACCCTTAAATTTTGGGTTGATTCTAAACATTATAAGAAAATTGGCATGACATTTTCGGTGTTGCAATAATTTCGTGTTCGCTCTTTACTTGAGTCGGTTTTACACTTGTAAAAAAAAACGTCGCAAATAACTAAATAAAACCGGCTTATCATTTTGTCATACATTTTTTGTGAAAAATAATAGGAACTTCCTAGTTTTTGAACGCGAGCTTATCGTATGCAAAATTTAAGCAATGTACACGGCGAAAACATGTTTAAAAAGTGATTTATTTTAAAACAGTTTTAGAAGACAAGTTGTGATTCTTCTGAAATAATTTTCTCAAAACCGTATGGAAGTTACTTACGTCGATTTAAAAAGTCATCGAGATATTTTTTGTAATTACATTAAATTGCTTCTCGTAAGCTAGATTTCTGTGTAGATTAATTTATTAACTATTATAAGAGTGCTGCCACATTATTCAGTATTTTCAAAATTTGGATCATTTTGCATCATTCAACAAATCAAGTTGATTGTCGTATTGGCGAAAAATTCAACCAAAAATTTTAGTAATAAGCATTGGTAATGTTCAAACCTAAAATACGTAGAATAGTCTTGCCATTACCTCGAATGTCTCTAACTCAAATGCCATTACCCTGAATTCCATATCTCCGTACGACTTTTAACGCCGAATGACATTTCCCCGAATTCCAATATCATGGAATGTCATCTTGTCAAGATAATTGTGAATTCAGGGATATAACACGCGGTATGATGGTATTCAGGATAATGGGGTAGAATCCAGTGAAACACTAGGATTTATATTGGGATCCCTAGATTCACACTGAAATCCCAGGATCTACGTTGCAATCAAAGCATTCGCTCTGAAACTTCAAGTATCACACATTGGAATCCCAAGATCCAAACAGGACTCCCAAAGGTCACACAAAAATTCCACATTCTATAAGTTTACAGTAGCTAACTGAAGCTCAAGAACCCACACTGGAAAACCGAAATCGAAAAAAGTATCCCAGAATCTACACTTAAAACATAGAATCCACAATGATTTCAAAGGATCCACAATTCACATTAGAATCCAAGGATACACACTGAAATACCACAATCCACAATGGAACCCTAAGATTCATCCTTGAATCAAAGGTATAACACTGATCCATTCTGAAATCTCGACATTTACACTGGAATCCTGGAACCCACGATGGATTTTCAGAATCTACGCTGGATCCCCAGGATCCACACTGGAATCACGAGATCTACATTGGCATCCCAATAGGCACAATAGAATTCCAGGATCCCAACTACAACCTCAAGATCCACACTGGAATTAAGGGATCTACACTGAAATACCAAGATCTACACTGGAATCCTACGATCCATACTACTATCCGAGAAACCACAATGGAATCAAAGGATCCACACTAAAATGTCACAAACCACACTGGTGTCATAGTATTCACACTGGTATCCCAGGTGCCACATTCGAATCCCAGGACTCACTCTGCAAGCTCAAGATCCACACTGGAATCAAAAGATCTACACTGAAATACCATGATACGCACTGGAATCCAAGGATTCACACTGAAATCCCAAGATCCACACTGGAATTCAAGGATTTACACTGGAATCCCATGATCCACACTACAATCTAAAGATCCACGCTGAAATACCACAATCCACATAGGTGTTCCAAGATCCACACTGCAATCTCTGGATCTTCACTGGTATAACTTCCACACTGAAATCACAGTATGTACGCTGGAATTAAAAGATCACGTTTGAATCTCAGGATCCACACTAAATTCAACTACTTCTACGATCCATACTAGAATCAAAAGTACAACACATAAAAAACATGATCTACTCTCAAATTTCGAAATTAACGCTGAAGTCCCAGGATCTACACTGGCATCCTAGTACACACACTCGAATCCGAGGATCCACATTTCAATCCCAGGTACCCTATTAAAGCTCAAGATCCACATTGAAATCAAAGTATCTACGCTGAAACATCAAGATGCGCACTGGAGTCCTAGGATCTACATTTAAATCCCAGGATCCTTACTGGAATCTTAGGATCTATACTGGAATCCCAGGATTTACACTGGAATCCCAGGATCCACATTACAATCCTAAGATTTATTCTGGAATCTAATGATCTACACTGATATATCGCAATCCACATTGGTGTTCTAAAATCCACACTCGCATCCCAATATCCACACTGGATTCTCAAAAGCCACTTAGGAATACTAGAAATGACGTTAGAACCACTATAATCCCAGTATCCACATTTGAATCAAAAGATCCTCCATGAAATACCTGGATAAACACTACAGTCCAAGGATCCTAACTGAAATCCTACGAGCCATACTAGAATGAAAAGTATGACAAAAAAGATCCATTCTGAAATCTCGATATTAAAGTTCCAGCATTCAAACTAAAATCCGAAGATCCACAATGGAATCAAAAGATCCTCACTAAAATACCCCAATCCACACGGGTGTCTCAGGATCTACACAGGAAACGCTGTATCTGCATTGGAATAACTAGATCCCCATTGTAAAATGCGTATTCACACTAAAATTCCAGGTTCCATACTGGGACCACAGGATCTACACTGGAATCCCAAGATACATGGAGGCCCTGGATCCATACTGGAATTCTACGATCCATACTGGAATCAAAGGTACAATACTGAAAACAAAACAATCATTCTGAAATCTCCAAATTCACACTGGAATGCCATGATCCTCTAAAATCTTAGAATCCACACTGGAATCCCAGCATCTACACTGGGTTCCAAAGATCCACATTGGAATCCCAAAATCAATTAAAAAATCCCGTGATCCATTTTTGAATCTTGGAATGTTTATTAAAATTGCAGAATCCATACAGGCTTTCAAGGATCCACATTGGAATCCCAGGGAATATTTTCAGAAATCTCTGGTTTGGAAACCACGCTTATTGTGACATTACGCGAGCATGGTGATGCCGGCAAGAGCTTCTGGAAAAACAGCTCAAACATTTGAAATATTTGATGCTTCCAGCGCAACCTAGTGGAAAAAATCTGATTCCAAAAACATTAGATTGCTCTTGAGTTTATAAACTTTGAAAAAGACACCATCTTTTCAAATTGTTAAATAAATTAGCTGTATTCATTGAAATAACTGATCTCAAAAAAGATCACTGGGCGTTGATGGATTAAGCTGCTTTTATACTAGTGCGTTATAAAATTAATTGAATACTGGAAAATATGATTGAAATTTTAAATGATTTTTATGCATCTTGTTCAAAATGATGCCAAGACAATTTTTTGATAAACATAATTAAATTACTTAGAAAACTTACGAGTATAAGATATAAAATACATGAAATTCGGAGAATTTGTAAAACTGAATGCATCAAATATGCTTCCATGTATTTGAGAATTTTCCAGGAATTCCCCACGAATTTATAAGAATGTTTTCCCGGGCTTTGAAAATAGTAAAATTTCTGTTTACTGTTATTAACGTATATCCGGGAGCTTCAAATCCCATTAGAGCATTGACCATTGTTTGACTATTTTTTTGTTTTTTACAAGGGGGAAATCTGCAAACAGATCCCCTGAGAAGATAACTCAGGGAATGCGGGGATGACGCACCAACGACGACCCGCTAAAACCAGCCTATGCACTGTGCTTGAGCAATTCATTTAGAATTGCTCAAGTGGTGAACAGTGCATCGACATGACCCTTGGACTCAGACCCTCATCTCCCCGGAACCACCTTACGGTATTTCTTCGGGAAGGGACCAGTGCATATAGCACAACACGTGTAGCAGAAGTAGCCTAGGCAAACTGCTTCTCCTAGCCGACTTAAACAATGTTACAAGGGACCAGTCTCGGCAGGGCTATTCCTCTGCAGCCAACTCTTGGTCGGCGCGCCATAGACGCTGCAATTCTAACATAATGTGAGTGACAGCCGTAGTTACTGCATTCCAGCACTCGGCATCCGCACACATTCTCTCTATAATATTGTCGGGGGACGTGTCCCCTCCGCATGTAGTGAGCATGCGACCTCTCACAACAATGAAACGGGGGCAATCGAACACGACATGCTCCGCTGTTTCCTCTACACCAGCACAATTGGGGCACGCAGGAGATTCTGAGTGCCCGAACCTATGCAGGTACTGTCTATAGCAACCATGTCCTGACAGAAACTGCGTCAGGTGGAAGTTCACTTCCCCATGGCTTCTACCATACCAATCTGACACATTTGGTATTAGCCGATGGGTCCATCTACCCTTAGTGGAGTATTCCCATTCCTGCTGCCAGCTTCTGAGCGTTTCCTCTTTACACGTGTCGCGGACTCCTCTGGTACCCCTTTGGTTGAAGCATTGAGCATCTTCCTTGATGATGAGCCCGATGGGCGTCATCCCGGCTATGATGCACACGGCCTCTTTAGATACCGTCCGGTATGCACTTGCTACTCTTAAGCACATTATCCTGTACGTGCTTTCCAACCGCTTTAGGTTTCTTCTCGTTATAAGCGCTTTTGACCAGATTGGTCCTCCATACCTTAGTATGGATAGCGCCACGCTTGCCAGCAGCTTGCGTTTGCTGGCAATTACAGCAGAGCTGTTAGACATCATCCTCGAAAGCGCCGCTATAGCCGTAGATGCCCTTTTACAGGCATATTCAACGTGGCTAGCGAAGCTCAGCTTGTCATCAATCATTACCCCAAGATGCCTAAGGGATCGTTTGGACTCTATGGTGCAATCACCTACCGAGATAAGCGCCCGTTGCTCGGACTTGCGGTTGTTGACCACCACCACCTCAGTCTTGTGACGGGCCAGTCCTAGTTTCCTAGACTTCATCCATTCCTCAACCAGGGAAATAGAGTGCGCTGCTGTCAACTCTACTTCCTCCATCGATTCACCATAGACCACTAGGGTGATATCGTCGGCGAAGCCAACAATCTTAACACCCGTCGGAAGGGGCAGCCTCAGTACGTCATCGTACATCGCATTCCATAACAGCGGGCCCAGGATTGAACCTTGAGGTACTCCCGCGGTAATTCGAACGCTTTTCTGCCCCTCCTCTGTGTCATACAGTAGAATCCTACCATCAAAATAGCTTTCTAGAAGCTTACACAACTGCACCGGTACCTTGAGGCGGTGAAGCGCGTGTGCTATTGCTTCCCAGCTTGCGCTGTTGAACGCATTCTTCACATCCAGAGTGACAACCGCGCAGTAACGGATGCCGCTCCTTTTATGCTCGATTGCCACCTCAGCTGTTTGAACGACCGACTGGATGGCGTCCAGAGTAGATTTACCTTTTCTGAATCCAAACTGGTTGTTTGACAGGCCGTCCGCACTCTCCGTATACGGTACTAGTCTGTTGAGAATCAACCTCTCCAATAACTTGCGCGTCGTATCTAGTAGACAGATAGGTCTATACGCCGACGGGTCACCTGGTGGTTTCCCCGCCTTTGGTAGTAGCACCAATTTCTGTCGCTTCCATACATCCGGGAAGATTCCTTGATCAATGCAGCGTTGCATCGTGGTTCTGAACATGTCCGGATCCGTGTTCACTGCCGCTTTTAAGGCAACATTCGGGATACCATCGGGCCCCGGTGCCTTGTTTGACGCGAATGATTTCACGACTTCTGCCAGCTCTTCATTCGTCACTCTCGCCACTTCTTCTTCTTCATCTGCCGCATACGGCGCTGGGGGCCATGGGCTTATGGGATGGTGCGGGAAAAGTACATCGATTATCGATCGCAGCAACTCGGGCGATTTCTCTTGGGGCGCTATGGCTCCTTTGGTCTTAGCCATTACCACTCTGTAGGCGTCACCCCATGGACTAGAATTGGCACTCTCGCATAGGCTTTCAAAGCATGCCCGTTTCCGACTCTTGATTTCCTTTCTGAGAGCCAACTTTGCCTCTATGAATGCTGCACCGCGTTCCTCTCTTTGTGCTTCTGTGCGTGCGCGTTGCATTCTTCGTCTAGCCCGAAGGCAGATTGCTCGAAGATTTGCAATTGATTCGCACCACCAATACACCGGCGGCCTGTTCTCTCTAGGAGGGGCTTTTCTCGGCATGGAAGCATCACACGCTCGTGATATCACAGCAACTAGCTCTTCACCGTTTAGGTCCAGAGTGTTCCGTTCGCGGCTCAGGGCTTCAGTGAATACTTCGCCGTCGAAGCGCGCTGTTTTCCATCCTCGGGCTTGGGTCGAGTTACATCGCGCTGCCTTCCGCCCGCCTGGTATTATACTATAGCGAATCGATTGATGATCGCTATGAGTATAACCGTCATCAACGCGCCAGTTCATGGTACCTAAAAGGTTAGGACTACAAAACGTCACGTCGATAATCGATTCTGCACCATTTCTGCGGAAGGTACTCACTGTACCCACATTTGCCAGCTCTACATTTAAAGCGGCCAGGGATTCCAGCAATAGTTGGCCTCTTTGATTGGTGCAGCGGCTACCCCACTCCACTGCCCATGCATTAAAGTCGCCAGCTATCACTACTGGCTGCCGATTAGCTAGTTCGGCTATCATCCTGTCGACCATGTGGGAAAATTCCTCAATCGACCACCTTGGGGGCGCGTAACAACTGCAATAGAACACGCCGTTGATTTTTGCTATCGCAAAACCGTCATTTGAGCTAGAGACTACTTCTTGGATTGGGTATCGTCCTGTCGTCCCTATAGCTGCTAACTGTTGAGACCTATCCGCCACCCAGTTCCCGTTGTTGGCTGGTATGCGGTATGGGTCCGATAGTAACACCACGTCAGTCTTGGTTTCCGAGACTGACTGCCAAAGCAGCTGCTGGGCTGCATCACAGTGGTTTAAATTTAACTGTGTTACTTCCGTTTTGGCTGCTTTGATACTCCGCTTGTGCCCGGACATTTGGGTCCGCCCGTTAAGTGTCCGTTGTCTGCTCTGTCGACACATATTAGGCACTTAGCGATTTGCTTACAATCGCTTGCCCTATGGCCTTCAGCGCCGCATTTTCTGCACATCTTACTTCTGTCGGGACCATTGCAATTCCACGACTTATGGCCCTTCCCGAAACACTTGAAGCAAACTTCAGGAGGCTGTTGTATGCTCAGCCGGCAAACCGACCAGCCTACCTTGAGTATGCCCAAGTTCTTCGCTTTGTTGGCCTCTGCGACCGGCAGCCTGATCGCCGCCACCTGGGTGCCCTGCGGGCCCTTTCTAAGGTGGATGGCCTTACTGGCTATGTCGATGTCACACTGCTCTTTGAGGGCAGCCGAGACCTCCGCTGCATCGGTGACCTCATCCAGATTTTTACACTGGAGAGTCGCTTCAGCAGTAAGGGATCTTACATCAACCTCGTCACCAAGTACTTCTTGTGCCAGTTGCTTATAGACTGCACCCTTTTCCTTGGCGTCCTTCTTTAAGACTAGGATCATTTCACCAATCCTAGTTCGCCTTATGCTTCGCACGTCTGCGCCCAATGGCGATAGCTTCTCTGTGCTTCGCATCGCCTTCAGAACCTTGGCGTATTTTGCTTCCTCCGTTTTGATAACGAGGGCTTCGCCTAAATTCCTTCGTTTCGCTGTTTTCGGTTTAGCGCTCTCCTTGGGCTCCGTTTTCGGTTTCCTCTGTTTTTTCTTATTTCCAACTCGTATCCACGGGTTGCTGTTGCCTTGCGCCCGTGGTTCCTGTGGATGCACTGCCTGGTTCCGGTTAACCCGTGGCTCCTTTTTCTTGGCTTTCTTGGCCTTAGGCTTGGTGTTGGCCTCTCCTTTGTTGCCATGTCCTCTTGATCGCGGTGCTTGGCTCGTGCCAGCTTTTCCGCTCTGGAGGACGGCCGCGTAGGTCACTTTTCCCTTAGCAACCATACGTCTTTTCGTCACGTATTCATCCCCGGAAGCTTCCCTCTTCCGCATCGCATATCGAATAATATCATCAGATATATTCGCGTTGCCTGTGAAGGAAAACACTTCGGTCTGACACGACCTAGTGTCTTTTTGGCCTTCTACCTTGCCAAGTTGTTCCTTGGCTTTCTCGTAGTCCTGCTTTGCAGCTAGGACTGATTGTCGCAATTTCAGTAGACTTGTTTTCAAGTCTTTGCTGATATTTATTTTGCTCTTAACATACTCGATGATGACATCAAGTTGCTCAGCAGCTACCTGCATTTTAGGGAGGTACTCCCTATTGCGATCCATGGCCTCGATTAGTCCCGGGCCATCGGTCACCACACATGTTGCACTGGAGCGGCCAGTGCCTGCCGTCGGCACAGTATCTAGGCTTTTGCCCACACTGTTTTCAATAAAGTTGGTCGCCTCCTTCCTTGGCGGGAACCTTAGCCGGTTACTGATAGGTCCAGAAGCCTCTCCTTCACATTCCGCTGGTTGTTTGTTTTGGTTGATCATCTCTTATGGGTCCCCTTAAGAGCCGCTATCCATCTCCGCTGGAATAGTCGCCTTTATGATCCCATGGTTATCTATGCAAGCAGGGAGGCCATGCTAGGGTTGACATAGTCCTTTATGAGGTATTATGTTCAGAGCCAGATCGGCGCAGGTCAGGTAATGGCATCTGAGCCTACTCCCGCCCAGTTGGAACAACCAGGCGACGGATTTGGAACGTACTCTAAGGCCTGCCACGGTTTTACGGGACGGGGGCAGCCTGCGCCATTAACCCACTCGCCGTTTCGGGCCAGTGTCACCCGACCCTACTAAGGGAGTAGAATGTCGCCGCTGTCAGCCTCAAAGCATATTATCCAGTACACATACCGTTACTTGTCCTTTATCGTGCGCTGCCAGTATACATAATTGGGGCCGTACTGGCGTTGGTCCCAATGTGCTCGAAGCACTCCTACTCGTAATTCCATGCCTTGTCCGTTTGTATCGCGACCAGTATGCCATAATCAGGATCTCACTGGCATCAATCCTGATGTGCCGGTTGGCACTCCTGTTAGTTTGGGCTAGGGTACTTTAAGCGGCACCGGTCGCTGTGACAGAGTTGCATTCGGATTTTTGTGGTTTTTATGAAGGTTCATCAGAGCCCACTGCGAACTTCACCACATCCTGGGCAACTCCCCAACTCGCAGAGGTCCTGGGGGGGGGTCCGTTAAGCCCCTGGACTTTCGTCCCTGCTGCCCCAACAAAAAAAAAACGCATAATGCGAAGCCATAAGGGTGAAAAATTTAAACTAATTTACAACATCCTTATAATCCCACCCTTATTTAGCCTCAGGTTTGAGACTGAAGAAGAGAAGCCGATTGTCTCGGAGAAGCACAAGGTCACCTGCACCATTGCTCCGGGTAGCACAGGAAGGGCACAATACTGTAGAGGGCGCCCTGGTACTCCACAGGCTCCGTTTGCGGTTAGGTTTTTTTAGACCCCCCTAACCATTCATTCTTAGGCACGGTAAGCTTAAAGCGACATGAATTAGGGGTCACCTGTGAGATGGACTTTTACCACCGGAACAGGCAGTCCGTAGTGTTAATTCTTAGCCAATTGAAACAACCGCTACCGACACTACACGGCTATCTAGGCTGTTCGGGAAAAGGAAGTTAACATTGATGATTAACTCCTGACGTGCCCAAACAGCCGACGTTGTTATAGTTGTTTGACTATAACAATAGCCATCATACAAATTGCTTAACATTTCATATTGAACAATATTCTCAATGATTTCCTGTGCAAATACAGTTATTCTTGTACTAACGTGGAAATTACCACGGGCAATCAGACACGCTTATGCTCATATGAAGTTGGTGAAACTTACCAAGAATCATTTCTGAATAGTGTCGTAATCAGCGGACCCCGATTCGGTAGGTGCCCTGACGAAATGGTGACTCTCCATTGCGATGACAATCCTGAATTGGGAAAATTTCTTAGCAACTCTTCAAAAAAGTGAAAATATTTAAACAACTCTTCGAAGACACGTTTTTTATTTTCTACAAATAGTGCGCAACTTTCTTATGAATAGGAATTGGAAACATATTACTCCCTTGAATCGACAAAATGACAAGGCATGTATTGTATTGGTTTTTGCGTAGTTGAGAAAAAGTTAAAAATGTATAACTTTATTAAAACTTTCTGGGTGCCATTTTGAGGTATCAAAAATGTGAACACTCTCATATAGCGAAGTGAGAGATTCTGCACATTGAGTAACATTAGACTCCTTGAGAAATCGTCACAGCCCGTGCATTAAAGTATAAAACAGATTATAAAAGTTACAAAGTTCTGCTCTATATGCCTTCTGGAAACCAATAATTATGACTATAATTATGACCTTTGTAACTATAAATAAATATATTGGAATGCATTGTTTCCTCTAGCTTAATATTTTTGAACTAAATTTCTGGTTTATAACTTTGTTATTATTTTTTCAAGATAAACACATCAATCTTTCTATTTTTCCTGAGCTTTAGCCACATGAAAAATCTCCAAACTTTTAATAAAAACTTAACTAAAACAAATTTTGATCCCACCAAATATGAACTTATTACGATTTTTGAAAGTTGAAATGGATAAAATATAAAATTAAAGATATATATTTAATCAATATTTTAAGAAGTGTTTGACATCAAGGTTTTCAAGTTCTATTGAATTTCATGAATATTTCCGAAATGATTGATATTAATTAGTCACGTTTACGCACTTTAATGCAGCTAAACTTAATAGCAAATCACACAAAGAATGAAAAGGTCGAGCCCTGAAGAAGGCCCACTTCCGGACCGAACCGTAGACAAAGATAAAAAAAGTTATCAACGCAATTATTTTAATGACTGTGTTCTATAGTACAAAACGCAACCAGTCATATTCTTCTCGTTATAAAACATGTATTCTTAGCTTCATAGACCAAAGATTTATGACGTTGGAAAACTTCTGATGTTTGTATGTTGATTTTTGCTCTTGGTTTTCGATCGTAAAAAAACTAAACTAAATATTCAACATATGTATTGTATTGTATTGTCTACATATTCTGCATCATTTTTTATCATTGAATATCGAAATTATAGTTAGAAAACTGGAAACTATCATATACGACCTGTCTATAATCAGTCTATATTCGCGGTTTTCTTTTTTTTACAAACTCTGGTTCAGAGGTGATGCAGCGCTTAACTTGAAGGATGGAAACTGAGTGTGAGAAATTATTCTACAATTGTTCAAAAATCTAAGCAAAATTAGGAAATGAAATTTGTCCAGCTAGATTTGCCAAACACCCCTAAGTGCGTCGTGCGCACTTGCCCACGTGGTACGAGCGCGGAGACAAATTCGAAAACAAAAGTTGGTCAAGCGTTGTAATGGTCGTCGATATGTGAGCTGAAGCAGAATGAGATTTGATTGGCCCAATATCGACCAAAGGCGCGGTTGCCAATTGGATGCGTTGTGTAGCGCAGCCGATAACGATTGGGAACTGATTAGGAATGGGGCCTTAATTTGACCAACTCTGGCGGCTTGGGTAATGGCCTATGACCAGCGTCGAAAATTGGTGGCGTCGAGTCGCGTCGTGATGTTTCCGCAATGCATGCGAAATAGGCCTGATTACCTATGCAGAAGTGCTTCCCAGCAGCGGTGACAAAACTGGCTCGGTTACTACGCAGTAGTATCAGTATGGGGTGGCGTGGTGACTTGAGAGATGCCATGATCAACCCATTTTCCGTCCAATAGCAGTGTAAGCGGACCATGCATGGTCATAAGGGGACTCGAAGTAATATGCTCCCTCAAAGGAAAAACTCAATTTCAACTGTAAATTTCACCGAAAACGTCATTCTGATTGTTTTAAGGGCATTCGCATAAATATGGTCGCAACTATTAACGGATGGAGGAAATGATATCTTAAAAATAAAATACAGAAGAGGTGAAACCTTAGTCAAAAGTTTTAAAAATATCGTAGTTTAAAATTTAAATTTCACTGACGTATTCATTATACTTGACGCGTTTTGCCCCACGTCCTTATATTGGAAAATGTTTCGTGAACAATCGATATCAATATCAAATGATCGAAGTTGACTAAAAGACCTTTTATCTTGGAGATATTGCGGTGGCGAGGTTTACTTTGACGGCGCATTTTACACGCTAGTTCCCCTACACTGCAGTGGGCAACAGGATCTACAGTTCTGTCTGCATTTAGCTCCGGTGCTGAAAACTGGATTTGGTGCTCGGAGTTTTTCCGGTTCGATTTGTGGCAGCATGCCATTGCTGGTGCTATTATATAATTTGGCCTAAGGCGAAAATGTAGCACGTGTGAATGGATCATACAGAGATTTATGAACTATTTTGAGTTGAACGGTGGAAGCATGATTTACAACGGTGTATAATACTTATATTCCTTAACTTGTTTGCACATTTAGATATTTTTGCTTTTCATGTCACTTGAAAAGATTTTATGAATAATTCAAGTTATTACCAATTGTCCATGTTTAGATTTGCATATCGTGTGGTAGGCACAAAGATTTTTTTTCCTGTGTTGGAAGTATTATCACTGCGACCATTTGTTTGGCCTATTACTACTATTAGGTACAAAGACACTCAACGCACTGGAGAATCGAGAAAATTTCCAATTCGTAAAGATCCTAGACTGGTGAGATTCGAAACCACGACCCTCAGCTTAGTTTTGCTGAATAGCTGCGCGTTTATCACAATGTCTATATTCATCTAGTTAGACAAATCTGCACAGCTTTGCTGTAATTGTAGAATTCCCCAGTATTTTATGCGCAACATCAACAACATTTAACGTAAATTCTAAAAAAACTTGCGGAGCTAAAATTTGTTTTCAGTTTTTTCGTTGTCAGAAAAAAATGTGTCAGAAAAATCTTCAGACATTATCCACATCCTCATCCTCATCTTAGACATAACGCCAATAGAAGAATTAAGGTATGATAATTTTCCACTTTTCTACAAATAAATTGGGGGTTCAATTATTGAAAAAAATCAAAAACAAATACTTCGAAAATTCCTATCGATGTCATCAGTGGAATTTTCAGACAAATTCCTGGAGGTATCTTTAAGAACAGCTGATTAAATCCTTGCGGGAACGACAAAGATATTTTATTTTTTACTTTAAAGTCATTGACGCATTTCGAGCCAACTCCCAAATCAACATTTTGGTTGGTGTAACTTTTGTTATACATCATTCTATATGAATCAATTTGATCGTATAGAATGCACGAAAAGGCTATATACCAACCAAAGTGGAGGCTATATGCGTACTTGGCAAGACTTTTTCAGACTTTCTACGATCAGATATACGATGCCACAAAATTTGGATGAAAATAAAAAAAAAAAGTTTCCAACAAGCCTTGAACGCGGGACTTCTGGATAAGGAATCGGACACCTAACCACTGTACCACCAAGAGTTACATATCAGTTTTGTGATTAACCCCTCTACCGGCAGCTTCATTTTTTACCGCAGGAAAAAAATTCAAATCGCGGTAACTTTTTTGTTTCTCGGTATTTTTGCACCATATTTTCACAAGTTCTCAAAAAAACTCTTCTAGTTTGAGGATCCTGCGGTAAAAAATGAAACTGCCGGTAGAGGGGTTGATTGCTAATATTAATGCATGTTTCATGTGCAACGACACTTGCATTGTGTTCTTTGAGGCCCATTGTCGGCAGATACCAAGTTCGGGTGGCAATTTTTTCTAAGTTATTGCGATTTCATATAATGCTTTTTGGATTGATATATGATTTGGGGATTTATATACAACTTGTGTTGACATTGATAACGCTTAATTTGGCATCTTGTACCATTCTGATTTTGGACGTACGAATTTGTGGTTTTGGATGCACATTCTCATACGGTACGTGGTTCACTGGGTCGAACATATGTTAGCATCCCCTTTCAGATTTCAATGAAACTTTCTGGATGTGTAGTCAAAGTCTACTATTTGCCAATTTTTTTTTTCAAAATTTATTTGGACTGGAAAGGGACAAACTTTTTTATCCGATTTTTTCAAAATAATGTAATCGAAAAATGGTAACTCCTACAAAAAAGTGTTGTAACTTGTACATAATTGTCTAAATTTTTGAATGAATACTGACATAATCTCATTTGTTGTCTACTCTGAAATAGAAGATTTTCAAAATTTCAAGGCGATCAGAATGGAGGGTAAATTTAATTTAAATAAAATTTGTCTCAAGATATATAACTATATTTACTACCAATCACCCATAGTGAGATGGGCACTTTTCAAAAAACAAGTATTTCTTACAAAAACTTTTTTCTTTTTTCGAAACTGAACAAATGGAAGCCTCAGATAGCTCAGAATTTAATGAAGCTCAATAAGCGAGTCAGTTTGGACTAAATAAATTACCAATAATAAATATTGTATAAGATATAATATTGTATATAATAAATATTGTATAAAAATGGTTGCATTTGTGGTTTTTGAACAAGGTGTGCTTAAGACGATCTATGGCGGAGTATGTGAGAAAGTTAAAGTAGTCTATGAACGACTTTTAAAACTTAAGAAAACGCAAATTTTCATGCAAAAATATTGTTGATATCTATTTTAGTTCAGTAGTTATTGAAGATTTTCTGTCATAAATTCTTTGTATTTCAAAGCATTTTATTGGAGTTACAAAAATAACACATCTGTGATTTATTATTTTATTTGCCATTCAATTTTGTCTGTGTAATGCCCTTAAAAAATATTTCTTATGTTTGCCCCAATCAGAGATATTCACAATCAAAGTAGGCATGCTTTTGCGAAAAAAAAACAAAAGCTCTCAAACAGAAAGAGATAGTGAGTTTTTCCGCATTTTCCAAAGCACTAAAAGTGTTCCATAGACTACTTTAGCGGGATATTCGAATTGAAAATGCTAGAGCCAGAAAAATAGTTTTGTTTGGACCATCCTATGTCACCGTAGGAAAAAAGCTCTATATTGGTCAATTTAGGAGATACAAAAAAACTCTTCTTGTATACCAGGATTTCTACAAATCAAGCGTGTGCTAGAGTAAGGGCGTAAGTCGCATGATCGATTTAGGTGACAAGATGCAATTCCAGCACACGCTTGAAATGAGAAAGTTAGTTACACCATTTTTTTTTTGAAAATGTGGATCACCATAATTTTTAATAACACCAAACAAAGGGCCTAACAAACAACTTTGTAGAAGACCGTTTTCGTCTAGTGTTCCATTCTAAAGCTCAAATTGCATGTTTCCGCGTAGAACTGCTTTCTGGACCACTATGTCATGTCCTGAAGGATGTAGCGCTATCAAAAGTAAAGGAAGTCGTCTACACTGAAAATCTAAATGATTGTTTAAAAATTTAAAGTCGAGTTCAGAAAATAGCCATAATTTGTTAGATGAACTTTTTTCTCAAGATAGGCAATTGTGTTTAGGGATGGTACACAAATTATGTCAAGCTAAATTTCAACTTTTTCGACTACCTTCTCCCCCCTTTGTCACGCCTTTTTATGAGTACCGTAATCCGGGGTATCATTGATCAGTGGGGTAACATTGATCGGAATGACTCATCTCGTTAAAATTTCGTATCATCATTTATTGATGAAATATTTCCAAAGCATGAATAGCCCTTGAAAATTAAGATGCATGCAAAAATTTCATTTAGTGTATGCGTAAATATAACAACTTTTCGAAACAACTATTTAAATGGTTAAGGATGACACTACAGGAGATTCATGTCTCACATAAGTTGTGCAAGCGATATGAGCAAGGAAATTGTGATTTTTACTAAAAATGCCATCGCCAAAAACGATTCCGTTGTCAAAATTTTCATAAGAATATTCAATTAGGCAACATAAACGAATTACTGCTAAGAATTCAGAATTTCCTTAAGAAATTGCCTACCTTTAGGCGTATTACTCGGTTCGAGGGGTTTTTGAAATTACTCGAAAATTATACGACTTGTAAGCATTTAGACATGATATTCGGCTTCAGAAGCCATGATTTAAGTAAGTAACAACATTTTCAATATTACCGAACGTTGTTTAGATAAGTGATCATTGTTACCCCATATTAGCTAAATCGAAAAATCGCCTAAAACATTTTTATAAACATGCTTAAATCTTTCAAGAAACAAAATACAGTATATGGTCACGAGCTATTGGTGGCAGTACTTGTTTTAAAAATATAAAATATGCAACATTTGCATTTTCAAATGAAACATTTAAGAAATATCCTAAAAACTTATCAATGTTACCCCGGATTACGATACTGTGAAAGTTTTCTAAGGCTTGTAACGCTTGGCTTGGCCCCTCCTCCCTCTTGGAGCGTGACATAATTTGTACATGACCTCTTACTACCAACCATCGTGAGATGGGATCTTTGAGGAAAAAAAAAGTTTCTTGCAAAAACTTGTTCTTGTTTTAAATTGAATTTTTTAGTGTGTCATATTCAAACAAAACTAAACAAATGAATGATTAGTGAACAAGTGAAATCATTGAAGCTCAATAAGCAAATCAATTTGGTTTATTTTAAATTATCGAGAATATATAATAAGGGCTCATGACGTGTTTTGTCACGACATTATATTCGAGATTTGCAACACTCTTTTACAATACAAAAAAAATGGATATGAGATCTTATCGAAAATATTATTCCTTTATTGTTTTGTCTAATACTAATAGGGTAAAGGTGATGACATGTGAAAGATAAAGAAAACTTTTCGATTTTTTAGGTTGATCTAAAATTTTCATTGTTTTTTTTTTATTTTTGTTTTTTTCAGTATAGGCCACAAATGGAACAATTTTTTTTATTGAATTCTCGATCATTTAAAGTAAACTGATAAGCCCTTATCGACTCGCTCATAAAGCTTCATTGAATTCTAAGATACTTTCACTTGTTTAGTTTTGTTTTAAAATGACACGCTTTTGATGTATGGACGGTTGGTAGTAAATAACTTTTCTTGAGACAAAATTTTATGAATATAAGGTGAAGATGAATCAAAGCCAAAGTTCAAATTTTCAAGAACACGGATCTGAAGAACCAAACATCCGTTTAAGTTGAAAACTTAATCGGTTGATCACTAGCTGGTGGTGACCAATCGATTAGGTTTTAAGCTCAAACGGATGATTGGTTCTCCAGATCCGTGCTCTTGAAAATTTGAACTTTGGCTTCGATTCATCTTCACCATAAGGATCATTTTTTAAATCGACCTTAAATATTGATTTTTTTTGTGGCCAAATGAGATTTTACTAGTTTTTTTTTCAAAATTTTAGACAATTATCTACAAGTCATCCACAACACTTTTTGATAGGAATTGCCATTTTTCAATAACTTTAATATGAAAAAAATCGGACGAATAAGATTGGCCCTTTTCAAAAGATAGTCCAGATAAATGTTAGAAAAACTAAGAATGCAAAAGACAATATCTGATACAATCTTTTTTAGAAATTCAATTTTCTGAATTTCCCGCAAATCAATTCTCTAAGGAAATCTTTCATGACATGATATCTATTTAATCTTTTATTGATATTTTTTGTTCCTCGTTTTATTCTTAGTGAATTTCTGGAGGGATCTTGATAAGTTTTTCGTAAAAAATCAAACAAACTTGAGGATATACTCCTGACTGTTTTATTGGTCTCTGAATTGCCATATAAGATGATGGTCGATATTGGTTCACGTAATTTGATGATTAATCGAAAATAAGGTGATTTTTTGTGATTGGACAAATGTTTCATCTCAATTTGGCAAAGGACGCGTAGGCTGTGGGGTTCACATAAAAATTCCGATTTGATTGTATTTACACATATGTCATAATGTTTTCATAAGGTATGTCTCGACATTTGCTGTAGTCTCATGAATGATGACAATTCATAGATATGAAGATATGTGTGGACAAACTTGTTTCAGAACATCATTGTGTTTGTCAAGTAGGGTGAAAACAAATAAACAAATACACTTTTTTGTGATATTCAGTAACAAAAAAATAGACCCCTTAACTTTTACTATGCAGTTTTACTTGACGGAACAAACCAAAAGCATATTAGAATATATTACGGCATAAATCGAATGAGTTTTGTAACTTTGAAAAAGTAGAAAATATAATCCCCTGACACCCCATTTATAGTCAAAAAGAGACTTTCTCCATAAGAAATATTATAAGTCAAAATCTAGATAAAATTTTCAAAAGTTTTGGTCTGCGTTGTGATCCTAATTAAATATTCTTATCTTTCAAGTTACTCTTATATTTTTCTTAATATTGCTTCATAGTTTTGTTAGTTAGTTAGTTCAATGTATTTTGCCTATAAAATTTAAACAAAAATGTTTTAAATCGTTTTCAATATCTAGACTCCACAATACTTTATAAAAATAGATATCCCCTATTACATAACGCAGCGCACAATCATCCGAACAAATCTAGCATTCCAGATAACGGATATAATGACTTTCGACGTTTTTATGACTTGTCAAACTTGATGGAGAAGTTCAATCCCCTAAAACCCCACGAGTCCTTAACAACCCATTTTACGGTTTATTTAATTTAGATCATAACGCAGACAAAAATTTAAAAAAATGTAATCTAGATTTCAAATTTTGATATTTTTATGGAAAAAGTTTCTTTTTGAAAATAAGTGGGGTGTTAGGGAATTATCTTTCGTACGTTTTCCTAGTTCAACTACTCATTCGATTTATGTCGTAATATATTCCAATATACTTTTGGCTTGGCCATGAAGTAAAACTGCATTGAAAAGTTAAGGGGTCTATATTGTTGTTGCTGAATATAACTTAAAATGTATAATCTCAAAAATCGGTCAAACTGGTAGAAAAATCTTGTTAACAACGTATTGAAGAAAATATGGGGTTTTTCTTGATATTATTTCCAATACTCGGTGGATAACTCTAGTCAAAAGTTTAGAAATATGAATGATTCTTTTGTATGCATATGGTTTTGAACTAATGGGTGTGGTCTCGAGAAAAGGTCATTCAATTGGAACACACATTTTTCTATCAGTGCTAACACTTGTCTGTGTGTTGTCTTTTAGGAAACCATTTTCAAGATGCACACTTAAAATACTTCACACAAAGCTTCTGCAGTTTGATGCAGGCAATAAGTCCAATAAATCAGCTGAAGCAGATTGTTTCTAACCGTATGTTAGTTAGAAAAATATTTCATAAATGTTCTGAAAAGCTTACGCAATAAAACCAAGTAAACGTTTTTTCAACAGTTGATAGTTTTTGTGCCACATTAAGTGCAGAGCATTTTTTAGCGTGACGAAGTAATGCCCACACACTCCGAGGCATACTCGGATCATTTTGATGAAAATATTAGCTTGACAGTAGCCTGGCTGCTTGTAGATATCCAGTTTGCACCTCCCAGGTTTTGAAGCCATTGATCCTCTTAGTGGTAATCCTATGAAGTGGTGAAGCATAATAATTTTTTTTCATTTCTGAGTTCTTTTTGAGAAACTTCGTGACCTCGTCGGGCACTAACCGCATAGTGTAATAAAGTGTGAGTTAGATTTCCGCTTCCTACTGAAACAATTTTCTTCAGTGTTTTTCGCCAATGCTACTGGGTGTTGCATGCAAATACGTTCTTTAGTTTTATTTACAGGGCAAATTAGCCATTTCCTCTATTAAAACTAATAGCTTGTTGACATTATCCTTATATGATAGGTTATTTACGAAGATTCTCTGCATAGCTAAAAGGATTCATATACTGCATATATATAGGTTATGATCTTGTGGCATATAAGTATAAAAATCATTTCAAGAGAATTTTACGATGTATTGATAGTTCCCAAATAGGATTAATGACTATGAAAGATTTAACAGTTAAAATAAAACGGTTTGCGTTTGTAGGAGTTCAAAGTTCAATAATGTTGATATATTATCTGATTACGGTTGTGCATAACCTATGAAATGGAATGAAAGTACCGTTTTGATTCATATTACGGACAGCTTCTTATTCCGGACACTCTACTTTGTATGGGAAACATTTCACATGAAATGTTTCAATTTTTGCCGTTCAAAAGTTTACACTTTCGAGGCTTATTTTATTCAAAATTTTCTATAGATATCTTTAAAAAAGTCTTAATACTCAACTGCCTCAGACGCCTCTTTAGTGGTTTGCCAATTTCAAATAATAATTTGAATTGTCTTTTTATGATTTCCATGAGCTGTCCGGAATTTGAATCAAAGTGTCCGGAATATGGGGCAAAAGAAAGGAAGCGTCCGGAATAAGAATCATGAAAAGTCCACACATTTCTATTTATTTAAAATTATCCATGCACCAGAATCAAAATCTCCACCCACCATTCGAAAGTTAAGTGTTTTGAAGGCTCGATAGCGTCGAGGAAGCATACATATTGAATAATCTTATATGCTTCCCGTTGGGTTATACTTCATTGAGGCCTTAAGTGTCCGTAATATGAATCAAAACGGTATCAAATTTATTGACCAAATAGATTATGTTTTGCTGTTGGCAAAATATGGTTTTATTCACGAACCTCAAATTCCTTAATACCCCATTTTGCGTTTCCGTCAAAAATCATACCTTTTCAGAATTATTATCTTAGAAATATGTCATAGGGTCCTCATAAGTGTATTTGTCTTTTGATATACACGACGAGAGAATGGTAGGGCTGTCTTTTGTTCAATTATTTATATACTGTAAGTTGCTTGAAATTCGATTTGAAATTTGTTTCCATCCCTTAAGGTGATGATGAAACGAAGCCAAAGTTCAAATTTTCAAGAGCACGGATCGGGAGAACCAAGCATCCGTTTAAGCTGGTGGTGACCAGTTGATTAGGTTTTCAGCTCAACGGATGTTTGGTTCGCCCGATCCATGTTCTTGAAAATTTGAACTTAGGCTTCGATTCATCTTCACCTTAACGCCCCATTTTACGGTACCTAACTCAATGATGTTCTGAAAAAAAAAATGTTCACAATGCTCCAAATTCGTAAATCCTCATCATTCTTGAAACTACAGAAGTAGTAGAGCTATTCTCAGAATTTTTTTATTATTCTCTAAGCTATTCTCAACGAAAAAATATTGATACAAGATCAATTTGAAATTTTAAAGTCAGCCTTGTGCAACGATTCATAATTCATCTCTTCTTTTTTATGAGTAGTCCTTGGTTAAGTATGTTGTTTTTATCTGAACTGTTAGCAGTTAGTACACAACAAAAGATACTCGAGAAACTCTTTGGATGGCACACAAGTCATCATCAAATCTCTTAACGCAATTCGATTCAAATTGTAGATTGTTGACATCGATATCGACCTTATTCAATCAAAAACAATCCTCTTCGCAAGGTTCCATACATCAGCCTTTTCACCTACCTATGCGTTCAAGAAGCAACCCAAAGATACAGAAGATGTTCAAATTTCATCGGACTCAAACAATAGACCTCAACGGTGGGCACACCAAGCGAGGAACCCTCCCGAAGTGCAACCCCTCTTCGGCTCATCGAACATGACATAATATCAATCCATACTTAGCATTCCTATGCGTGAGTTCCCCCAGTTCAATGAAAGCATGTCCTCCGCCATCGTCGATGCATTTTTATGTTCGTGTGAAATCAATCGGTTTTATTCAATTTGCCATTTTTTTGCTATACTAAAGCCCGCACCCAAAACCGTGTCAAATGGTACCCCGGAGAAATTTGTTCAAGACTCGTTTTTATGCATTTCTTCTCCGAACCGTCGAGTTGCGGTGTCCCATTAGTATGCTCTATCCGTCACGAGCATCCATCGATGAGACGAAGTCCAAGTTGGGGTCTCTCTCTGCCCCGTGGTAAAGCCCGTAAAGCCATGCCGAAAGGGTCTGGATTCGATTCCCGGTTGGACCATGATCTTCTTGTAATGGAATTCCCTGACTTCCTGGGCATAGAGTATCATTGTACCGGTTACATGATTAACGAATGCACTTTGGCAAAGAAAGCTCTCAGCAACGCTACCCTGAGAACAGACTCTGTCCGAGTGAGGACGTGATGCCAAGTCCAAGTTGGGCGATGATCGACCAGTGAGAGGGGTATAGGCAAATTTTACGGTGATCTCATCGGGGTCTAATGAGTCGCAGGCCAGGGCGCGATGAGGAACCGATTAGTTGTGCAAAAAAGACCACAAAATGGAGCAATAAAACAACATAATAGCCGTGTCGTGGTGGCTCTTGGAAACTGTTGAATTGTCGGTTAAGAGCGCTGTTGTCATGAATGGATGAATGAAGAAGCGCTTCGATCGTCGAAGAATGGTGAAAGAAAACAAGTTTAAGCGGATAAAACGCTGTTGGCATATTGTATGCATTGGACGTTATGGTAGCTATCCTCGATGAAAGGGAAGATTGTCCCCGTGTTTGTTGTATTGATTCTATTGCGATTTGCATTTTTTGTCGTAATCGTAATAGTTATAGGCTTGGGGTGTTTAAAAATATCAAATTCTTTCAAATTTAAATACACTATGTGCGAAAGTTCAAGTCTGTAGGTATTTCATGGACCAAATGGGTTTATTAGTACAGGCATTGCATGAAGTAGCAGAGTAAGGTGGGGTAAAAGTTTGACCTAAGTAATCAATGTTTCCAGAAAAAAAACTATAATAATTGAAAAGGAACATATACCACACAATGGACCTTTAACATATTGGCTACAATTTTGCATCATGCAAACATGTGTCAAAATACATACATATTTTTAGTTAGGACACTTTTAAAATTAATTGTCTAGAACCAACTTATGTGGAATAAGATCGAAACTTGTGTGGGGCAAAAGTTCACCTACTGAAACATAAAATATCTATTCTTCTGTAACAGCAAAACATTTTATTACTGATAAAGTGATGTCATCCTCACAATAGGCTTCGCTACGACCTCATTCAAAAAATCGAATATTAATTAATCTCATTTTGTTCTATTCAATAAAAGTTAGCCGGAAAATTACGATTTTCACGCCAAAAAGCAATCAATATGATTTTTATAATTTTTGGCACGTTTTGGTCTGAATATCATTAGTTGCTAGAAATATAAAAAAATTTGATCCGCCCGAACTTTTGCTCCACCTTACTTTATATAGGGTAAGTGTACTAGTTATGGGCATTATGGTTCCCTATTTTGCCATACGTAATAATTGAATTGTTTTCGAATTTTTAATCATTTTGTGTGTTTCAGTAGTTCGACATAATATATATCTTGATGCTTAAAAATCCAAAAGTTTTCAAAATGTGAAAGTTTTTGAGAATTCACATATGGTCCAATAGGGAACCACTATAGCCATAACTTTCCCTACACGATTTATCAGAAACTCGTAACATTTGAAAGTATAATAAAGACTTCCTCACGTTTTTACGGCAATATTTTAGACGAATTCTTAGGTAAATATTTGGAACAAAGATGTTAAATTTTGAAATAAATTAAGATTCTGATATTACTCTATTTTTATACGGTGGGATTCCGTTTTTGGCATGCTACATTTTTGCACCCTCGGATTTTGGCAACAAAATGGATCCGTTTTTGATAAAATATTTTAATGTCTTTAAAATTGGTATATGTTTATAAATACCACTGTATCTTTTGTTTTGATCATTTAAACAGCAGTTCAGCCTCACGCTTAACCTATGTATTCCAGAGCTCCATCTTTGTCGCTATGCTTCAAATTCCCATACACGGTTATTTGCGGGATACATATGTGCCCGCATCGTTTCACGCAGTGATTAATCTATTTGAGTTAGTATCTCAAATACAGTTCCAACACCTTTTGTTCGACACTCCTACTGAGTGACCAGCCCACTAAAGACTGCCAGTAGATGGTAAACTTGAAAGTCACTTTTTTTTCTAATTAAAAAGTAGATTTGAATATTGGACCTTTCAATCCCACTAGTTCCATACCTTTTGATAGATACGTTTATTTGAACTACTACACTGCAAGTCTTCCTCATTCTCAGTTACTCGCATCAACTGATGATGCGAGCACAGCTGCACCTCCATGACAAATGCAAGCATAGTCCAAACTATGTATTGATTTCAATGAGACCCGTTGAAGCGTACGCTGGATACAATTGAGAGTGTTGTGGTTGCTTGTCTGTGGTATGAATATGTGTGCCGATCTCTATGTGTCAGTAAGTGTTCAGTTTTTGAATAAAGGTCACTTATGCGATTATTTCTCTAAGTTGCCCATACATACGAAAAGTATTCAAAAGTATTCAACATAGAACGATAGAAGGTATGATAAATGTTTGTAACAATTAACATTACGGGTCTATAGATTCATAGTACCGTAAAACGGGGTAACTTTGATAATGCGTGTAACTTTGATAGTGCGAAACCCCCAACATACTAAACGAAATAACGAATTTTCTGTCAATTAGTTAAGAAAAACGAATGCAAAAGTAAAGAGTATTAATATGACACTTCATGTCAAAGCTATTTTCGTTGGAATCAAGTGCATTTGAGGATTTTTATGCAAATATAAAAAAATTACAAGATTTTAGCATTTTTACAACGCTTACAAACAATCTGTTCTACGACCACTATTTGATGATGTCATAATGAGTTCGTCACTTACCCATGATAGCCTAGTTATAGTAGAACATGAATTCGGTCTCAAATCTCTTAGCGAAAACCATTTTTACAAACTGGGACCATTTTTGTAATCTAAGTCAGAAATTTCCATATAGCGTTAAACGCCTAGAGGTATGCAACACCCTACAAATGTTCCGTAATTAATTCAATCTTGTTCGATTTATACTCCATTATCAAAGTTACCCCAAAACAGAAAACCGACTTTCGATTATATGAAAAATTATATATCCATTCAGAATAAATCTTTTGGCAATCTATCAAGTGCAATCGATAGCTAGGATGTCAGTACTTGTTTTAAAAATATAAATTGCAATTCTTTGAAGCAGCATGCATAAATATTGAAGTTTTCTTCGAAAAAACTATCAAAGTTACCCCGTTTTACGGTACCGTAATCCGGGGTAACATTGATCAGTTTTTTGGATATTTCTTAAAACAATCATTTGAATATGAAAATGTTGCATGTTTTATAATTTTAAAACCAGTACTGGTACCCATCGCTCGTGACTACATACTGCATTTTGTTTACTGAAGAATTTAAGTATGTTTAAAAAAATGTTTTAAGTGATTTTTTTATTTAGCTGATATGGGGTAACATTGATCACCCATGAAAACAACGATCGGTAATATTGAAATTGTAATTACTTACTAAAATCATAATCCTTGAAGCCGAATATGGAAGCCAAACTCTTACTAGTCATTACTTTTAAATAACTTATCAAAATTAAAAACACTTTGAATTGTTGAATACGCCTAAAGGTAGGCAATTTCCTAAGGGAATTCTGCATTCTTTATTGTAATTTGTGAACTATGCTTAACTGAACATATTTATGAAAGTTTTGACAACGGAATCATTTTCAGCGATGTTATTTTGAGTCACATTTCTTTTGCTCATATCGTTTTCAGAACCTATGTGAGACATGATTCTTTGATTGTTTCATCCATAAACATGAATATCATTGTTTCGAAAATATGAAAAAATTACGCATAAACACAACTCAATTTTCGCAAAAACTTTAATGTTTATTAGCTCATGAATAGGAGTAAGAGAATCACCATTCATGCATTGAAAATATTTCATCAATAAGTGTAGATTTGAACTTTTTACGAGGAGGGTCATTGCGATCAATATTACCCCGCTGATCAATGTTGCCCCGGATTACGGTACCGTATTCCGGAGTAACATTGATCAGTTAATTGCATATTTATTCATTGTTTCGTTTGAAAATGTGAATTTTGCAAGTTTTATAATTTTAAACCCACCGCTCGTTACTGTATACTGTTTTTTTTTCAAGAATTAAGTATGCCTGAAACATTCTTATGTGATTTTTTTAATCTGCTTATATAAGGGTGGTAAATGACTGAACATTGCGTATCATTGGTACTTCGAGTACCTGCAGGTATAAAATAGACCCCGTTTGTGGTCGTTAGCCTTTTTCCAGTAGCTCTGTGTGTGTTTACGCTGAAACGTGACGATTTTTTATTGCTTCGCTTTTCTATTATGTTCAGTACGCAAAACATAGTCTATAAATCGTTTGAATACGTTCCTGCTGCCTGTTTTTGCTGTTTGTAACCACTGTCTTCGGAAAAATAGTTGTTCAGTAACTAGAAGTTCGCAAATTATCGAAAAACTGGTAGTGCCACTGCAGAAACCTTAAGTGAATCGGCAATGGCTACAATGGCAACTCCATGCATGAAATGTTCCACAGACATAGACATTATGAAATGCCTGTAATACTGTTTGTATACTGTTTGTGAAGGTAAATGCACCAGAAAGTTTCACGCTGCATGTGTCGGTGTAACTGAAAACGATTTATGTGCGTTCTCTAAAAATATCGTTTGGAAATATGATGACTGCATGATCGAGTTCTGCAAGGTATGAGTTCATTTTCCAGAATTAGGCAAAGCTCAACCGGCCGATAAAGATCCAATTACAGCTGACCAGTGTGGATAGACTCACACTCAAAATCTCAATCAATACGCTCTCCCGTGAGAGCAAACTCATTAGAGATCTGCTTCGCAAATCTCACGCTTGAGATTTTGACGCAAAATCAACTCAATCAACTCAAACCGTAAAAAATGATTCAGTCGCAAAATCCGGCAAAAACTCGTGGAATCCGAATGATGTTGTTTCCGTTAGAAAGGATTAACATAACATTACCAGACTAACAAGAAATTATTGCCGTGTGTGAGTAAACTGTGGAAATACGAGACAATGAGTTAAAAAGGTGAGCCAACTCATCCATGATTTTTTGACTGCTGAGTTGCATGATTGACAACTTACGCATGAAAAATCTGAAGCGCGAGTTGTGAGAAATTGAGTTTTTCACAACACTGTAGCTGACCTAGAAGCACTGAAATCGCAAGTCATTGTCATACATGATTCAATCACGAAACTTTCCAATCCCATCGCTTCATCATCGGCTCCTGCTCCGCCACAACAACAACAACGAAATTCAACACAAATAGACTCGTTGAACGCGTTGAGCAGATCAAATGTGTGTACGTACGAATGATCGCGCTCGTCTATAGAAAACCGTGATGAGATTCGCTGCTCGTAACGAATATCGACCGACACGTAACACACGTAAGCCTTGAAGCAGCGTTGCCGGATGTAGGAGAGCTCACCGAAGTCCCTCTTGAGGACTGCTGGAGTAGTGTCAAAGCAGTCATTAACAACGCAGCGGAAGGTGCCATTGGTTTCGTGGAAGAGAATCGACGGAACGAGAATAAGGCAGCGTGGGTGAAAATGCTGCAGCAAGGCTCCCGTCAAAACATGGAACAATATAAACAGAAGCGAAGACAGCAAATCCATTTATTCCGGGATAAAAAGCGTCGCCTAGAAGAGTTGGTGTGCGAAGAAATGGATCAGCTGTATCGTTCTCAAGAAATTTTGTGGAGGAATCGACTGTATCCTTTAATTGTGGAATTTACGGCTACGCAGTCTTGGAATGATTAAAACTCGTTTTAATTGTTCCAAGACTGCGTAGCCGTAAATTCCACAGTTTTCAAGAAACATGTACCGTTTTGATTCATATTACGGACACTTAAGGACTCAGTGGAGTATAACCCAGCATAGAGCATACAAAATAAATCATTCTTTATAATTCTTCAGCGTTATCAAGCGTCGGAAGCCGGATGATGGGTAAAGAATACGCTTCCGCAACTTGAATAATTTTAAATAAATCAAAATGTGTGGCCTTTTCATGATTCTTATTCCGGACGCTTCCTCACTTTTGCCTTATATTCCGGACACTTTGAATCGAATTCCGGACAGCTCATGATAATCATTAATGGAACAGTCAAATCATCAATTGAAATCGTCAAACCACTAAAGAGACATCTAAGGTAGTTGGGCATTATAAATTTTCGAAGATATTTATGGAAAAAGCTTACTAAAACGAGCCTCGAAAATGAGAACATTTGAACGACAAAAATTGAAACATTTCGTGTGAAATGTTTCCTATACAAAGTAGAGTGTCCGGAATTTGAAGCTGTCCGTTATATGAATCAAAACGGTAAGTTCTATAAGAAACTCAATGCATCCCGCAAAGGCTTTGTGCCACGAGCCGAAATGTATTGGGATAAAAATGGACGGGTGTCAGTTGCAGTTCACGCAACTCAATAGCTTTTTCGAGCAAAGCATTTATTCTTTGTTTCTCCGCCAGAAATATTACAAAATTTTCTAATGTTAACAATTACATTGGGTTTCGACAAATTTCCGATGGGTTTTATGATTGAGTCGTTTTTGACGGCATGAGCGCAAGCAAGTGATTTTGCACCAAAATCTCATGCGTGAGTTTTACCAAGCAGATCTCATATGAGTTTGCTCTCGAGAAATCAATGATTGGGATTTGACTGTGATTTTACCAGCACTGGTGCTAACATGGTTAAAAACTCAATCAACTGCTTAAACCAACATGGCGTCTATATCCAAGATGGTCACCAGATATTTTCGCTCTAAAGGAGCTATTATTCTCCACTCTACTCAAGGAAAGAATCAGTCAAAAATTATGTTTTGTATTGAATACCATTGCTCACCTAGTATTTGTAGCTGTTCTTATTACTTCTGATAGTGACCTCCAAATTTATAAAGAGAAGTGATTTCAATGATTATTCTGATAGATTGAAATGAAATTCAAGACTTATTCAAGAGATTATGCCAGTATTAGTCCAGGAGTTACAGCAGAAGTTCCACCAGAGATTCCTCCGAGAATCACACCAAGTTGATGCTTGGGAAGCATTCGTTAACCTTGCGGTAATCTCCACCGCTACACAGCAAAACTTGTTTTAATGTTTAAGTTCAGTTCACGATTGTTCCAGGATCTTTTTATAATGGAAATTTCCTTGACTTCTCCGGGCGCAAAGTAACACAATGTCATTTATGTGTCAGAAACACAATATAAAAAAATGAAAATGGTAAATTTGGCTTGGAAGCATCTCAACTAATGATTTTAATTATTTTTAGAATACTAGGCTGATACCAGCGGATACGCAATGCCAAAGAGAATAAAAATGCTCAGGAATTTTTAAAATGAGTTCTCTGCCAGGATTTATCCAACATTTTTTATTTGGTTCCTCTAATGATTTCTGTTTAACTAAAAGGATTTCTTCTAAGGATTTTTCCAGGATTTCCGAAATAACTTATGTAATCCTGGAAAAATATCTTCTGGGGATTTCTCTACAAATTGTCCATGCATTTAAGAACTCCCTAGGGTTTTTTTTCTGTTCGTAACATAAGCCACTGCGACCAATATTTGATCTATTGTATACTATAGTATATCCTGTGTCCTTTGTTTAGTTGTTTGTAATTCCTAATTTGATCGTAGGAAAGGATTCTAATTGCAAGGTTCCGCTATATAGACCCTTTGAAGAATGTGGAGGGTACACTCTCCAAAGGCGCGCCCCTCTATCAGTTAAAATCGGATCCCTTGATAAAGCCAAGAAATTACACCGATATTGTCCATGCATCAGAATCCTAGTCCTTACTTCTTCAAACTAGAGAATTAAATAAATAAAAGATTAGAAAACAAATTGTTGTATTCGACTCATTTTTTTCCTTGTCTCAAGATCATTCTCGACCACTGGAAGAACCGAAACTTGTCACTTTCAACAAGGTTAAAAAATGTAACAAGGGCTAAAACTGTGCCTTTGATTACTATAATATCCTGTTCTCTTCGTTTGAAGCAGTCAGGACTAGGGTTCACTGGTAGATCTTTACCCCATAACGCACCACAAAAAGGTGACTTACCCGCGTTATGGGCTCCCTAGGGTATTACTTCATACGTTTTCCCAATATTTTTTCCATGGAGTCTACGGCTTTGTTTTAGAATTTATGAACAGATTCCCGTATAGATCTTTTGAATGAATGATATCAGAATTTCTTCAAGGAAATCATATTAGGGGATACACTAGAGGTATTTTTTAAGGAATTTCTTCAAAAACATTTCGATGGATTTTTCCAAAAGTTTTTCACAGAATTTTCTCATACAAATGTTACAATATTCGTTCAGAGATTTTACCGGAAATTCCGCCCAAAGTGTCTCATCAATTTCCACCAGTTATTCATCCAAAACCTGTTCTAAGGAAAACCTGTAAGTAGGACGTCCCGTCATAGCTCCAGAAAGTTGAAAATACAATCATGCAAACTGTTTTGATTAAAAAAAATTGTTATTTTTATTACCATGTACTCCTTGTATAAGTTGTCAATAAAGCGCCATTTTAACTCGCATGATAAATTGTGACACGTTTTACATCTTGCATCAACTCGCAATACAATAATCATATTAAAAATCGAATGACTGTCAGTAAACTATATTTTTAAGTGTTATTACAAGCTGTTTACAATAAACAGGTATTTTATTTTCATTTCATATGAAAATGTCTATGGCCTATCTTACCCCGAAATATCTTTATACTCGGAGTAAGTTGGACCTAGCAAAACAAGCATAAAAATCAAAACTTTTCCGACACGTTTCGAACATTTTAGTGTGAGTAGACTTAAAACATTCAAACACATGATTTCCACAAAAAATAAATAAATGAAAACCATTGCTGTTTAAAAAAGAGAAAAAATTCCTAATTTGTATTTTTTTTTCTAATTTATATATAATTTAAGGTGAAGATGAAACGAACCCAAAGTTCAAATTTTCAAAAGCACGGACCTAGAGAACCAAACATCGGTTTAAGCTGAAAATCTTATCGATTGGCCACCACCAGTTAGTGACCAATCGATTAAGTTTTCAGCTTAGAAAGATGTTTGGTTCTCCAGATCCGTGCTCTTGAAAATTTGAACTTTAGCTTCGAAGTGAATCAAAAGTGCCAAGAATAGGATCCTAAGCTGTTCTCAACTGATATAGTTTTTTTTCTATTTTATTGATTATTCGACTTAGGTCGAATATAAAAAGAATTGATTATTCGACTAAAGTCGAAAATAATATTAATATTGATTATTCGACTAAGGTCGAACTTGAAAAGGTGTCACACAGTCGAAATACATCACAGTTTTGCCCTAACTTAAACCATATATACCCACAACAAACGAAACATCCCTAGCTCCGCCAATAAAAATGTAAACATTGCATGTACCAAGCAAAAATACACGTTTGCATCTTCAGTCCCCGCATCACTGAAACACTCCACGAGCTTTTCCTCCATGCGTTTTCAACTTTCCGCAGAAACTCCAAACTAGTAGTTGTTGATACTTGGAAGCAGCGTGGAACCGGTAGAGACGCATGGTGCATACTGCAGTCTAAGTCCATGTGCAAAATCCCATCCCAATGCGCGGTGCTCACAACCACGAACAACAAACTGAACGACCGGTTGCATTACCGCAGTATTTCCCAAACTGTATGCCGTAGCAAGTTGATGCCATCTGCATCATGTGTTGATTCATACTTAACTTGGAAATCAGCTCTCGATCACAGCAAGCGCATATAAACTCTCTGTTCGCCATGGACCTATGCACGGGTTCACTATTTGACGTTTTAGCGGTGCCGTGTTATTTACGTGACCATGGCAACGAGTGAATTCGGCACCGCTCATATGTCACATTAGTGAACTCGTGCATCGGTCCATACCTGATTCTCACACCATAGAAAATATATTTCGCATCTTGTATTGTGGAATTTGAGCCTCTCATATATTATACCAAATAACGTATTTATCAGTACTATGGAGCAAAACGGCCATCTAGGTTCTGCTTGAAATGGTTTTATTTTCCATTATATAACTAAGAAAAGCAGAGGATAATTACTTTTTAATAAGGATTTATCGTATTACGGCTAACCATCCGATAAAAAGTATGAACAACTACCGTATAACTGTGGAGTCACTTCGCAATTGGATTAAATGTACAAGTTGATGTGAAATTTGCGAAAAAGTTACTCGTCTTCTCGTTGACAATCGAACTCACGACTCCCTGCTCACTAGATAGAGCGTGTAACCCCTACAACAAGAGCGGACTCATAGACATTTCACCGAGAATACGTGTAACTTTTACGGAGTTTGTCCATTTAATCTAATTGTGAAGTATATGTTATGTTTAGTTGTACGGTAGTTGTTAAGAAGCTGAATGGTATTTGGTGACATATTTTCACTAATATGTTAACAATCGATTGGTGGGTAATTAAGAACATATTTCTCGTTAATAAGATGTATAATCAGGTTTATTATATGCCGGAATCGATCTTGTGCTGAGTTTTACTTAATTTTCTCAAACTTTACGACGCACAGAAATGCTTCCTATTCTGGAGCTTCTTTAAATGTCATATGCCTTGCAAAAAAGATGAAGAAAACATCCCAGGAGCAGGTTTTTTAATCACACACCTAATGTATTGGTACAGAATAGCTCGATTTTGTGGGAATCGTGTAACTTCGATAGTAAAAAGAATAGCTATTTCTTATCTATACTTCACACTGAGCCAGGAGCAGAATTTAGTCAGAGAAAACCTCTAGCTCCTTAAGGTGAAGATGCATTGAGGTTAATCTTCGAATTTTCAAGAGCGCATATCTAGATAATCTGGTTTTTGTTTTTCGGTTAGTGTCTTCGGAGACTTATCTTGGATTTAGTTGCTCTTTAATTGTATTCTTGTTATAACAAGCTTCGACTGTGTAAAATAAATATAACACATATGTAAAGGTGCCAGGATTTAAAACAATTGAGGAACCTCTGCACCATCGACAAAAAAAAACAGAGACGAACCCCGACCAGCCAACCTCCCAAATGAGAGAAGGTGTGCACCGCGTGCGCGCCATCCAAGAGAAAGAGCGTGTGCCCGCGCAAAGTGCTTCACCCATCCATCCATCCATCCATGCTGCTTTTCGAGGCGGACGCCCAGAGGGGACTTCTGCTTCTTCGGCACCTTGGAACAGAGATAGATTTTATAGTAAACATTTCTTTCTTTTAAATTCAGTATCGTTTTGGCCGTAACCGTGAACGGACGCGTTTCGGACTATATGTCTTTTTGATTGTCGCCGAGCAGCAGCCGAAGAAGCTGTCAGGAAGCGGTTCTAGCAATTCTCATTCGCGGAAAAGTGAAGCGCACCGAAGAGCGGAAACATTCTGTAGTGGCAGGGTGCAGAAGAGAAGTTCAGTTCCGGGTTTTTCTGGGGCGAAGATTCATTCGCTATCGGTAACGTCGAAGAGTCGGATGGACTGTTCCGGACAGAGGAAGAAGTGATTTTAGCAACGAAGCTTGAAGGATTTTTGAAAAAAAAGTGATCAGTTTTCTTCGTGAAGTTAGAACGATTCTTCTAGGATAAGGGGATCAACCCCCTGTAGCTGTTATTGGATTAGTCAACCTTCGAAAAATCAAAAATCTTCTGCCAGAGAACCAGAGCCATCTCACCGAATCGCTTCACTAGGGAGAGAAAATGAGGAAGTGCTACGTAAGTGATTAAAGTTGATTTTACTTAACCACATCTCGTCTCGTACCGAGAGTGTTGTGCGAAGAAGCATCAGCATTTGCAGTATTACGAGCATTACGAGAGACTGATCAAGAGATAAGGGAGAAGCAAGTGTGACGGAGGTGGAGAAGACAGATAGATAATCAATTTCTTTCGTCTCTGTGCTTTGGCGCCTGCGTGGTATATGCAGCTAGCTAAGAATTGCTGTGGACTGATGTGATTAAGTGTGGAAAAGAGACTTGGAAATCTTGGAAAATTGCTGCAGATGATTTATGGCGGGTAGATATTTGTTGCGATAAAAGGCGCCAAACCGAATGCCGGTCGATCTTTGAGATGTGCTGAGAATGTTGATTTACTGATGTTATGAGGGCACCACGAGGCTTGTTTGGTGTATAGCAAGCCGCTGTATTAAAGAAGCAGTGCAAGTGATTGACAGATTAAAACATATTATTCTTGTAATGATGAACATGTTGCATTTTTCATAACATTGAGCACAAAAAATACCGAAAATATGTTGGTTGATTTACCATAAATAAATTTTAACTCACTGGTTAGAAGGTTCCCAAAAACACTTGGCATTTTTAGAAAAAAGTATGTCTTTAGACCACGGTTCATACGAAAGTAAAAATATCATTGTGAAAGATTCCGAAAGGTTAGAACAGAAGATTAGATTTCTTGAGAATATGCTTCGCGATTCAACAACTAACCATTTCATCTACGGATGATTTGAAAACTTTGCATTTTAAGTTAACAAAAGTTCATCCAAATCCTGAGGTTCATTGAACATTTGGTAACAAACATGATGAGATAAAATATTGCTATTTGCTTAATGATACTATTTGCTATTAGCTAAACTATTTGCTTATTGATACTATTATTTATATCATTTTAACCAGGAATGCCAAACTTTTTTAAACCAAGGTTCCCATATCAGAAGCAGTGTTTGGTGGCGGACAAATTTTTTGTAGTACACAAAGAAATCCATTTGCGTAAAATTGAACATAAGTCAATTAACGGAAAAAAAAACTTCTTGCGTTATGCGTTATCTAGTCGAAAGTCTAACCCTGAACTTTACGAGAATTGAGATCAAGATTCTATAAGAAACCTACTGCAAAGTTTATAAGAGTTTTGCAAGAATTATGCTCCTGAAAGTCCATCCAGGATTCTGAAAGTATCCATGTCCTGTCGAAGGATTGAATGAAAAATCATGTGCGAGATTCTTTGAAATTTTCGCATAGGATGTTTGTAGATCTTTTTTAAAGATTTTTTTCTCATCCTATTCTGGAATATGTGAATTTCAGGATAATATGAAATACATGAATCTTGCCTGAAATTCTCTCAGAATCCTACCTAGGATTGAATCTATGACAAAATATCAAAAGAACAGAATTTTGAAAGAAAAGGGACATTTGGCATATTACTATTTGGCATAATGCCGTTTGGTATAATGGTCATTTGGCATAATGTTCATTTGGCCTAATGGTCAATTAACATAATGACCATTTGGCCATTAGGCATAGTTTGAAGAATAGTTTTTACAATAACCGTCAAAAGTATGAATACTTGATTTTAATATTGCATCACTCCAAAATGTTTAGAATCATCGGTAAGCGCCAATTGCCATTGTAATGATTCTGAACTATTCTGGGGTGTTGCAACACTTGATGATGCGATTCCATACTTTTGATGGGTGGTGTATTTGACAAAATATATTCAAAAAATATTTATTTATTTATTAACATAAGGTATGACAAAAAGCTAGTTTAGATTGCTGTTGTTTCAATTAAACAGCCTCCAGCGAAGGGGCTCTACATTGTTCTGATTTTAATGGCATTTTGACGATTATATATTGTTTACAAATTTGGAGGAGGAGTGAAGAAGAGTGATTTTTTTTTTGCAGGACCTCTTTACTGTGTGATTTTTTATTTTAGGCGGGCAAAATTTCCGCTAGCTTATCCATGAAAGTTTGGAATAGAATATTTCAAGGAAGCGACAAATAATAAAAATTTTCCTTGTTTTTCGCATTATCTTGTTTGTACTAAAGAATTTCAGACAATATTTTCCTCTTATGTCATCATTATAATTTCAAGCACTGACACTTCAAAGCCTCAACATTTGGAAATGATAAAATTTATTTGATCATTTAAATTATACCAAATGGCCATTATGCCAAATTGCGATTATGGCAAATGGGTATTATGCCAAGTGGACAGTATGCCAAATGGCTTTATGCCAAATGGTTTTATGCCAAATGGGATAGAGACAAAGACAAACCCTTCGGTGCTTTCGACCTTTTGTCTTTCGACGTTTTGTCCTTAAACCCCTTGGTTTATGTGAATGCCCTGTTCAGAGTAATATCCCAGATGCTGTCATGGACATCATTTTTTTATTAGAGACATCAATACGTCCACTGTACAATTTGTCTTTAAGAGGATTTCGAAATATTTTGAAACTTTCCTCACGAAAAGTTTCCTTGTCTGATCCTCATTCCTGACCGTATTGTTCCAAAATGCCAGATGACCGTACGTATGAAACCAACCAGAAGTTCATTAAAATTTGTTCCTAATAATGCTCCAAATATTAATCCTGAGTTTTTTAAAGGAGATTTTCTAAGGATACTTCCAAAAGCTGTCATAGGAAGCGCTTTACATTCCTCCTATGAGTGTTAAGTGATTATTCAGATCAACATCTGAGAATTCCAGAAGGTTTCTCAATTAGCTCCTCATGAACTAACAGCAGTAGTGATATGCGCCGTAGTTGTCTGCCAGATTATACGCCGTCAATCATCTAGTCTTCATTTTTCTACTTTAAAATAATAAGGTAACCTTTTAAGAAAGTTGAAATTTTGCTGAAAAACAAAAACAAAATCATTATTCCTGAAATTGTTGCTTCCTTGCACCTTATTTCGTCCTAGTGTACCTTAAATCGCTACCTCTCATAAGAAATCAGGAACCGAAATCAAATACATTGAGAATACTGCTGCAGATGATCCAGTATTCGCTACTCCAGTTTTAAATTAAAAAGAGTTTTTGGTCAACTCTTGTATTTTCTGTATCCTTACCTGTACATAAGGGATTATTTCAGAGATTCTTCAAAAAATTCATCTTTTAATTTCATTAAGATGTTTCTGCAAAAATATCACAAAAAGATTCATTATGAGAATTCCAACGGAATTTCTGAAAACATTACTAAGTTTATATATCTACTTCGATCTACAAAAAATATTCTAAGAAAAAACAAACCCTTTGATGAAATCTTAAAAAAGTCATAGGATATCAAGTACAAATTTCTGATGAAACATATGGCAACTGGGCAATCTCAACAAGTGTTACCTGCCACACGATATAGGGAGCTAGATCCTATTCTTTGTATCTACTTTTGATTCACTTCGGCAGTGTTTTTTTAAGCTACAGAGCTCATATTTGGCCACAATATGCGTCGTACTAAAGCGCTTATTACTGAAAATTTTGGGAGCCAGTTTACCATCTTATACAATAGGAATCATTTCAAAAATTGATTGAAATGATTCCTATTGTATAAGATTTCATTCACCTTCAAATATTCCTTAAGAGAATTTCGACGCAATTCTTGAAAATAGTACTTCTTAGTTTACAAGTTCCATCAGAAAATACTACAAGCAATATTTTAAAAAGAAAACATCGACAAACCCTTGGAGGAGACATTAAAAGAATATATAGGGTACATCTAGAAGAAATTCCTGACGAATCTCATGGAGGAATTTAGTATGAAAACGTGGAAAAAATGTTTTCCAATAAAGTTTTTTTATTTATCATTTGGTCGTTGATCAGACAGACTTAACTAAGTGTTTTTTAATGGTTTCGTAAACGTACCCCAGGCATTCGTAAGGAGGAGAGGGGGTCGAAAATGCTAGTGTAAACTTCATGCATTTAAAAGATTGTTTATTTCACATCTGTTTATACCTCTAAGCGTGCTATTTTCAAATAATGTTAGGCAAAACAAAATATTTGTATAATGCATTCAGTATTGTTTTTGTACCTTAAGAGAATTTTGGAATATTAATCAACATCTGAGAGTTTATTTTTAAGTTAACATAGATCTAAGTAATTTGTTTTCACAGATATCTTTTCAAAGTTGAAACTACATGCGATATAAAAACAAATATTTTAATATCCTAGCGAAAAATGTCCCGGTGAATTTCGTATAGGGCAATCTGAATATTAGGCGACAGTTCAATCGCCACTAAGTATTTCAAAAATTCCTTAAAAAGGAAAATAACCTGAGTTCTTCTGTATTTTTGAAAACATGTCAGTTTCCTACGTTATGATACAGTGAATTAGATGTGGTAAAATTTTCTCCATTTTCAGTTCTGAAAAGGATGGAAAAACGTCTTAAGGATCGTCGAACATGTATTCAATATTTCTGAAATTTATTTCAACAATTTTGCAAATAATAGGTGGTTTGATGTTAGAACTATAGGCAACTAGTTGCAGAATTAAGGTTTTTGCAGCACGAGTTGTTCATTTATAATTACGACGAGTGCTGTACAAAACGTGTTCTGCAAGGAGTTGCGTACAACAATTTTTGCAATTCCGTTGCAAATCAATCAACTTTTCATTGAGAAGTTGATCAACATAACGGCTTACTTTTCCTACTGAGCACGCTTTTCGGTGCTGAAAAGTAGCACTTTTCAGTACTGTTTTGGTAGGCATCAACCGAACAATCCAGTTTCTTCATACCATTTGTGCTTATTCGCGCGGCGTGTGAGTCGAGACGAGTCGTTCTCACCTCGGGTAATGTGAGGCGAGTAATGTTAATCCAATGGGAGCTAGTCGACAATTCTCGCGAAACATTACTAAAGGACCTATGTACAAATGAGAGATTCTCTCCTCTCTCGCTCTCTTTCGATTATAACAGTGCAATACTAAAGCTTTTGAAAAGTTTTTCACTATAGATCGAAAGGCAGCTTCCATGACTAGCGTTTCATACAAAAAACGCAACAGAAGAGGTTAATGTGACTCAGTTATTGATCAAAGAGAAAGTAAGCAAAGAGAGCCTCTCATTCGTACATTGGTCCTTTAGTAATGTTTCGCGAGGATTGTCCCTCATTCGACTCGTCTCGCCTCGCATGCCGCGCAGAATAAGCATAATTGCATCTGATTCTAGATCCGTTGTGCGCTAACCACGTGATCAGTTTTTTTGGACTCCAGGCCACCCCCTCCCCCCTCATGGTCATTTGTCCATACACAAATTTATAAAATTCGTATGGAACGTGATTATTGGCCAGATCCTCCCTCTCCCCATGAACGACCATGTGATTTATGGACGACTCCACACAGGCTGGCGATTCAGATTTGGAATCGAATAGTCCAACATTTGTGCTGTGCTGTCTTACCTGATATCGATGGGAGTGTGAAAACTTGTGACATTCATGGGTAGGTACTGATACAGTATCACAGTATCACTGTATCACAGCCTACGTGATTGAAAAATACTGAATTGATACAACGCATGGATGTGTGCCCATGTGGGTTCTGTGTAATGAATCATTACACAACAATTTTACAGAAATTTTAAAATCATGGTGAATCCATGCCGATCAAATTTCTGATGCTTTCAAGTGGTCTTCTACAAAATTGCAAAAAATGTTGTACGTTACTCGTTGCAGAACTTGATTTTTACAGCACTCGTCGTAATTATCCTACTCGGTAAGCCTCTTAGGATAAATTTACGTCTCGTGCTGTAAAAATCATCATTCTGCAACTTGTTCCGTAAACTACAATTTCATCATCAATCTTATTCCCTACAGTATGTTCAGTGATTGCCATTACTACTACGATCTCCTTCATCCAAGGCCAGTTGATTTAATGTACGAGTCGCCTAGAACGGAGCCGGTATCGTACATATGTAACCGTGTTCAACTCGTACACAACAATCTCTTCCAATGGTGACGGACGCCATAGGATCGATTGATGTGGTCTATCTTAGTGATGCACCAAAATCTGCCAAAACATTTTCTCCATATCAGCTACCAGAAGAATTTGTTTTGTACAACAGCGAAGGATGATGGAACGAAGATCTTGTTGAATTACAGAGCCCACCAGCAACGCATCGTTCAACGACAATCCCGCAGCCGTTTTGCAGGTGCTTGCCTCCTTGACCACTGGATGATGCGGAAGAAAGCATCGATTTGTGGGTTCTGGATCATTTTCGACTTGCCGCATGTGTCCCAGTTTCAAGTATTCATCCATGAAGGCGACGTATTGTGCACGGAGTTTAGCGTCCCTTGTTAGCCTCCGCTTGGTACCAAGAAAACGTCTAAATGTGATCTCCTTTGATTCGCCTAAACGTAAAATGGCGTTTTCATCCTTGGGAAGCGCTACGGAATAGTGACCACCCACCGATCGCTGTACAGTACTCAAAAAAAAATTCACAGCGAGTTTCCTCGGGAGAATGGTTGTTTGTGGAATCCACCTCCTCCATGGACAAGAACCGAGATAGTAAATCCTCCAAACGATCAGTAGTTCAGATGTTGTAGTTTATATGCAAGCCTTGACGTTCTTCGTTGAACCCTCCACTAATAATCCAACCGAAAACAGAGCCGTGCAGAGATTAAAGACGTTCTCCCAGCGAAATCTTTCTGCTAGACTCGAAAAAGTCGAAAAACGCCCCTATCCCCAGAACGAGGTCAACGCCAGATGACACGCAGAGCAATGGATCAGCAAGTTTGACTCCCTTTGGAACCGTCCTGCTAGCAATGTTGATGTAAGCGGTAGGGAGAATGGCTGTTACCTCCGGAAGTACCAGAAAACCCATCCCAACTCCGACAGCCGGAAAGGGATCGTGTTTGGCCTTGGTTACTTCTTCACCAATGCCAAGAACCGAAATATCTACCTTACTCCAAGAAACCTTCAAACGTTGGCTAAGACGTTCGGTAATCAAATTGCTCTCCGATCCTGAATAAAGAAGAGCGCGAACTGGAATGCGGTTACCGTCATTATCCTCAACCACGATAACTGCTGTTGCCAATAAAACCTTCGACGAGCATTGGTGCACTGTGCCTGCCATCAAGCTGTCGCTAGCTACCATGTTAGCTACTTGTGGAGGATTCGAATTCGATTGAGTGGAAGTACTCGTGGATTGTTAAGCTTCCTTGGCTACGTTGCTGTTTTTGGTTGTTCCCTTGCATCGGAGTTCCTGCACAACGAATTCGACCGTAGCAATGAATCCCTATCCGTCCCTGACCTTCGTTGAAAAGTGCCGCACTGAAAAAGTAGGTGATTTCCGGCACAAGCAAAGCAGCGCTCCCCGGACGCTTGAAGTGTTGGAGTGTTGAAGCTATTGTTCACTGCAGAATTCTGTTGCCTGGATGGAGGTTGGTTGGACGGCTTGGTGACTTCTGAAGTCTTGTTTGATAGAAATTTCAAAATGCGTACTCGACGATGGAGAAATTCCGTGAGTTCCTTCAGCGTTTCCTGTTCCTTAATATAAGAGATCTCTTCCCAGCTGCGCCGAGTGGATGGATCCAAACGAGTCGTCAACAAATTCACCAGTAAAAGGTCCTTATAGTCACCCGGTTGTATAATCTGGTCCAAAGTTTGCACGATCCTTTCGAAATTTTCAACTAAGCTGTGCAATTCTGAGGGAGACTTCTTGGTGATAACGTGTGACGTGAGAAGAGATTGGTTTTACCGTTTCTTAAATAACTTTCTATTCTAGATTCCTGTAAAGAATTGCAACAGAATCTTTTTGGTGATCAAAATTCTAACAGAATATAGCTCAGTTAGTTAAGAATTCCGTAAGAAATTATTGATATTTGTAATCGATCTTGTAAATACTCAATAATTACAAATGGGTGACTGTCAGCCATCTTATAATACTGTGAAAGAATCACCCGAAACGCGACTACTTCACCGGAGATCTAACATTGACTGACTTGAGGCGATTGGAAGACTGACGGCCACATCACGCACACACTAATATTACGATCAAAGCATACGCATGCATTACCGTCTCAGCTGTCAGCCAGTAAAGAGAATACATAGTAGTTTACGGAACAAGTTGCAGGATGATGATTTTTACAGCACGAGTGGTAAATTTATCCGACGAGGCTTGCCGAGCTGTAAAAATCGAGTTTAGTAACGAGTTACGTACAACATTTTTTGCAATTTAGTAGGAGACTACTTGAGGGTATCAGAAATTATATCGGAATGCATTCACCATTATTTTACAATTTCTGAAAAATTGTTGTGTTATGATTCATTACGTAACTGTTTTGAGTTGCGTAATGGCTATTCCCGCACTGCATACTTCAATGCATGAAAGTAGGCCGTTTCATGACAGATTGGCGTGATGAAAAACAGCCTATTACGATGAGAAATTGCGAAGAGGTATTAACATACACACCCCACAGATCTCATTTGAAGCTTATAAGGATATCCCCAAGAATCATCCTTAGCATTTGTTTAAGAATGCCACCAAAGACCATGTTAGTGATTTATTGTGAAGTTCCACAGGAAGCTACTATCATTTCTCCCGAACATCATAATTGGCACACATAATTGAAACAAGATACTGTAGATTAAATCATTAATGGTTCCAAAATCCTCTTTAAAAATTCATAATCATTCACCTAAAAATGTTAAAAGGAAATAAGTTCAAATCTGACTTCAGATATACCGTAAATCGGGGTAACTTCGATAGTATTTTCGAAGAAAACTTGAATATTTATGCATGCTGTTTCAAGGAATTATAGTTTATATTTTTAAAACAAGTCTTGCCATCCTAACTATCGACTACAGTTGATAGATTGTCAAAAGATGTATTCTGAATGAGTATATTATTTTTCATACAACCGCAGGTCGGTTTTCTGTTTTGGGGCAACTTTGATAATGAAGTATAAATCTAACAAAATTGAATATATTACGGAACATTCATAGGGCGTTGCATACCTCTGGGCGTTTAACGCTATATGGAAATTTCTTACCTAGATTACAAAAATGGTCCCAGTTTGTAAAAATGGTTTTCGCCATGGAAAATCAGCAGTATCTGAAGCACAAGAATTGCAATGAAAATCCTTCGAGTCAATCAGTTTAATGTTGGCATGTATCTTAAAAAAATAATCCATTTTACTAATGGTACCGCGTAACGAACAGGATAATTATGACAAATCGTTAAGGCGCTTCAGGCTACGTTTGCTGTTCACGGCATTAACGATCACCGATATGCACACACTAGCTCATCATTGAATAACCAGTACATTCAGACCGTAGTTAAATGGTATTAACCAATGTAAACTTCATAAAATATACCGTAAAAACACGGAGAGAAGTCAAAAGCCGATCAACATCAACATCATAAGACGTTGATATGCTTTTTCACACTCACCTTATATGTATGTGGTTGCGAACAGGTGACACCTAAGTTGCACGGTCACGATTTATGTGTTTTATATGATTTTCAAAAACACCGTTATAAGTATCATTTCAAACATTGCATTATTTTCAAATGTCTGGATGTTCTGTGTTAGGCAATACTATCACCAAAGACAAATTAAAGACCTTCATGTCCCTTGCAAATGCCCAACATTTTATGGCTCATAAGGTAATCTAGAATGCCGTGAAAAGTGTACTACGATGTGTCAAACTTGGGTACCTTTTGCACTACCGAGGGACCGAATGCAGTACTAGAAGTGGTACCCAATCTGAGCCCGAGTGCGACACCCTAGGTTGGGAAAACTAAATCAAACAATTATTAACATTTTGTTAACAAAATGTTACATTTCATTTGTCGTAGATATTCAGAATTTTTACCGGTGAATTGAAATCACCTGCTTATGATAGAATAACGCAAATACATAGAGGAATTATTTATTTTGTTTTATGAGAGAATATTACAAGTTATGGAAGTATAGTTAACTCTCCCTTACTCGATATTCCGTAACTCGATATCGAGTTAGAGAACTATAGTAAAAGTTGAGTTTCATGGCTAACTCGATGGTCCCTTGGATCGCAGTTGTTCTGGTTTTGTTTTCTTTAACTCGATACCTCCCTAACTCGATGGTCCCTTCAATATCGAGTTAGGGGGAGTTGACTGTATTAAGAAAAATCTTTCATTTCTGCAAGTATGAATAAAAATAACCAAACTTTTTTGCAATCCACTGCCTGTGCCATCCAAAAACAAAGATTTTCGACATTTCATCATTTTTTTCAGTAATAACTGCTATATATTTGAAATTGTCTGTTAGAAAATAGAAAATAATTGTCATAACAATGTTTAAACTATTTCGAACCCTTTCAAACGCACCATTGGAAAGATTACTTAGCCGGGTTCACGAACAATTGCCGGAGCATCATAACCGAAGCTCCAAACATACGCGTTTGCGATCGGTGTCGGTTGATAGTTTTTTTTTATGAAACGTGTAAAAAGCGGCACGCGGTTTCTCAAACATGAACCGCAACCGGCACGGGGTGGTCCCGCGGCCACTTACAGGCAATAGTGGCACACTCTCGGGGATGATGATCATATTTGCCGAAACGCTGCTTTTTTATTGTTATTATTGGGCGGTTATTTTTGGCTCTATGCTTTGGGGCCGGGAAAAGGGGTGCGGTATTGCATGGTTGCTTTTAATCTGTTTACGATGGGCAGTCGGGTGGGTTGGCGACCGTTGCTTCGGACGAACTTTATTAGTCAGGTGGTTGGTTCGGGTTTTGTACTTTGCTTGATTCGAAGATTTGTTGCTAAAAAGAAAATTGCGTTCACCGATGTTTGTTTGGCTTAACTCAAGGCGGTTCGCGAATTATGCTGGAGTGGTTCAAGTGATGTTGTAATAGGGCAACAGGCTGGAGCTTTTGATGGAGAGTGTTTTGTGTTATCCTTATGAAAGCTCGATTATGTTCGCAACAACGTGATATGTCTATTAAAATATCAATATTTTTCTGGTAAATGATTTGATAACTTCACTTATATGATAATTCATCGAGTTTGTTTGGTGCTACCAGATATATCCGATCACCAAAAAGCCAAAAATTCGGTTTTATGCACTCATCTACAAATTCTTCTCAACAAGCTTTCATTTTTTTAATTTTTTATTAGTATTATTCCAAACATTACATTCAATTCTTATATCTAGGTGTTCTGTGTTATTAGACAACACTATCATCCTAATTTGGTAAAACAAATCTAAGATTATATTAACATTTTGTTAACAACAAATTACATTTCATTTGCCGTAGCAGTTTAGATTTTTTTGAAATTATTATTTGGATTCATTAGAAAAACGTAATCCAATAACAATTTGATTAGTAAATTTTACACCAACTTGGACTACTTCAGTCATTGTTCGATACTCTACCAGGGGAAATCCGGAAACGAAGAACATTACCGTTCATCTGCCTGGCACGAACCTCGACGACTCGCCTACACGAAGGGCAATTCCAAAAGTTAGACTTATGGTTGCCTCCGCCATTCGCGCTTGTGAACTTTTTGGTATCCTCCTTCACATGACAGACGTCCTTAGCGTGAGAAGAACCTCCGCAAATCATGCGTTTAACATCCATGCGGCAATGTTTTGTACTCTGACGCCACTTTTGGCACCAACGAAACTGAGTGGGATTCTGAAAATTTCCTCCAGGTTTCTGGACGGACATCGAACAAATATTATTTAGATCACTTTTGTTAAAATGAACTAAATAATATTCTTGAGAAAGTCCTGTCCGACGACATCGAACAAATATTATTTAGATCACTTTTGTTAAAATGAACTAAATAATATTCTTGAGAAAGTCCTGTCCGACGAACGCCAGATTGGGTTCTCTGTTCCATAATGACTGGGTAAAATCCAAGTAAATCATGTATTCCATTTTTGATTTCTTCAAGTGATTTGAGAGACCTTTCAAGGCGACTTAGAACAAACGTTCAGTTTTGTATTCTTAAGTAAAAAAATGTACTTCTTCTCTTCAAGATGTTTGAGAAGAATTTCGCAATCATAAAGAATTTCTGGCAAAATGCGACAGTCTCCTTTCTTTGTGATTTGTAAGGAGACCTTGAATTCCCTAATGAAGTTCAAGATCTCCTACCTTAATCCCCCAATTTCAGAACAACTGACCACGATAGGCGGCACTCTTTGCTTCCTCACTTGAATCAAAGAGCCTGGGCTAGAGACTGCTACGATTTGGTGTTCGGAAAATTTGTCTAGAGTATCGAACTGATCGCTCATTTCGGTGATGCAGTCGTATTTTCATGCAGCAACTACCAAGGCCAAAGTTTCTAGAAACAATGAATATGTAAGTTAACCTAAATTTTGCTTCAAAAAATGAAACGTTTGCGTCAAAGCAAACAATAGAAGTCTTTCAAAGAACAATGACTGCTCCCAGCAGCACTTAAAGTATCATAATTCAACTTAAAATGCTCACGCGATTTACAGACGCCAAACGGGGAAACATAGATGGACATCCATATTGTCCATTTAAAATACTACTACAGTTTACCATATTAAGCTGCAAAAACTATCCGCAGGCCAACGATCTTCTCTACAACCAAATCGTTCATCTATTACGAAATCACCGACGAAACCTGCCTTCGTCGGTAACCTGTCCCAATGAGGAAGCCTGACAAACTCCAATTAAGTCGTCCATCTTTCTTCCTCGCTCCTCGACGACGCGCGCGGTAAAGCTTCATAATTGGTCGATTAGTTCTTCTCGGTTAGTGTCTGCCGCTAAGCCGTACCGCGTCGTCTTTGTCCAGCCAGCCAGCGATGTAAACAAACAGCCCACCAAAGGAACAACCGGCAAACTGACCAGTGGGGTAGATACACCGATTTTGGCCAGCCTGAGGAAAATACTGTTAAAATACCGTGCGATCCCGGTAATTTGAACGGTACCTCATGCAAACTTTTGGGGTTTACTTTTAATTTGAAATTCTAGTTACCCTACGACCAACAGAAGACCCTGTTTTTGGTTACATCCTTGACTGTTTTCGTTTGATTCTGCGTTCCGTTTTACGATGTTTATTTATCTACTTCGTTTCATGAAATATTTAACGTTTGAATTATTTTTAATTTAAAAGATGTGCAGAGGAATTCAAATTAAAAAAAATTCAAATAAAAAGCGGTCAAAGCAACAAATATATATATAAAATAAATGAAAATTCGGCATTGACCTTATTTTTGCATTGATAATCGTGTTGCCCAGACAACCAAAATGTACGTATAAGGCTATCCATGAGGACTTTCCGCGATAGGACTGACAGCTAAAAGTGTGCATGCAACTGAAGCGAAGGGGTAAACAAAACATGCGAGTGTTATCAGAGCTTTACTTTTTCTTTTGTAATCGAACGGTCACTCCAATCGCGAAACGTCAAAAACTCATGGTAAACAAAAAACCAGCTGATCGCAGCTGTCTCATGGATTGCCTTATAACGAAATCACCTGGAGGCTTTGTATGTGCAAAATTTCACTTATAAGGTGTCGTGAAAAGGCCTTCTACGTACAAAAGTGGAGGCGATATACGTGTATGTATTATGTGATGAATAGTAGCATACAATGCGAGAGTGTAAATTTTCTACCGAACTAACCTGTGATCTTATGCGACTTAACTTATGATAACAAATGTTGATTTGACAGCTGCTACGGATTGATTCGACTTACTGTGTACGAGTGTACGGGACGAAACAAAATGTACAAATTAACTCAGAAAAGAAGCGTTTTTTGCGAGGAAACTCATCAATCTGACGATTTCATCCACCGTGTTTTGCGGTTTCGAAGTAGTTTGTATGAATAAACGAGTTATTACGTGAACTTTCATGCGGCATGGGTGGTCAATATAGGCCACCAGAACTAGTCGACCGGATTCTTAACTTGGAATGACCAAAAAACTTTTAGAAAACATCTTCTTCTTCTGATTGGCACTACGTCCTCACTGAAACAGAGCCTGCTTTTCAGTTTAGTTTTCTTATGAGCACTTCCACGGTTATTAACCCGTGTAGGCCTGAGTGAAAACAAAAATACTAAAACCCTCACCGCTCAGCGAATACTTAACGGATTCAAATATTTTTTTATCAGTATACTGGCCCACATATCTAGTTTCTAGAAGCAGCCGAAGGAACTCGAGAATACTCCTGTAGCCGGAGTTATTGCAGTGGGTCACTGGGTCAAGTCGGGTAGAAAAGGCGATATTTTGGGACCTGTCAAGTTATCTTTATTTATTTTCAATGGCATTCATTTTAATTTGCATAAATCATTAAGATCTGATATTCAACATTATTCATGAATAGTTTTGCAACGTTGAGAGTGTATCGGAGGCAGCCAGTCGGACTTAATTCCCTAAAGAACTGACTCTAGTTTTGTTGGATACCAAACCGTTTCAATCCTTTAAAAGTAGAGATCGAACATAATGGTTCACTAACTTGCGTTCACATAAGCTTGCCATAGATTTTGAGATACAAATTGTCCACTTTATCATACATTTGAGACATCCTGGGAACTCGAAATGGTCATTTGCAGGATTAATCAAATGCAGGAGTCATGGTTATCCAATTTAATCGTTTATCAGAAGGTTTACGATGATGAGTTTTCTTAAAACTCGTCGATGCAGAGGCCATATTATAGCTGATTATGAAAATTATCTGTGACTTGAAATTTGCCTACCTCCAGGGGCACAGAAGCACATAACCCTTGTCACCAGATCTGACCCAGTGAACTACCGCAATAACTTCGGCCACATGAACATTCCCGAGATCCTTTGACCACTTTTAGAAACTAGATATGTGGACCAGTATACTGACTAAAAATAAATTGAATCGGTTAAGTATTCTCTGAGCGGTGGGAGTTTAAGTATTTTTTCTTTCACTCAGGCCTATACGGGTTAACTGAAAGCTTTTTTGCAAAAGTAGCCATTTTCGCAATTCGTATATCGTGTGACAGGTACGATGATGCTTAATGCCCAGGAAAGTCAAGAAAATTCCCATTACGAAAAGATTTTGAACTGACCGGGAATCGTACCCAGACACCTTCAGCATGACTTTGCTTTGTAGCCACGGACTCTAACCACTCGACTAAAGTAGGCCCCTTTAGAAAACATCAAAAACCCAATTATCGTCATGGCTAAAATTGGTACTACTACCCTACGACAACTATCATCATCGTAATCATGAATGGCACCTACAACCTATTTGGTTGGTGCTGGCAGCCGTTTTAAATTGCTCGGGCGTTCGTCGGTCTACGATACCTTTCACTCGATGGCCATCCCGAGCAACGATCGGATCTGGCGTTCGACTGAGGTGCCAGTGGCACGTAATGGACCTTTGCTGGATGTCAACTACCTTTTAATTGGTCACTGTTAGGCGACATGGTGTTTTCGATAGCATGACACTGGTTGTTTGTGTGTGCACGACATTCCAAATTAATTCCACTGATTTTTCTGTAGGAAAGCTAAACTGGGAGTTTTTGGTATTTTTCTCCCTTCTTGGCGTTAAGTCCTCACTGGGACAGAGCCTGCTTGTCAGCTTAGTTTTCTTATGAGCACTTTCACAGTTATTAGCTGAAAGCTTTCTTAGTCAAAGCTGACTTTTTGCATTCGTATATCGTGTGGCAGGTACGATTATACTCTATCCATGCCTAGGGAAGTCAAGAAAATTTTCAATATAAAAAGATCCTTGACCGAACGGTAATCGAAACCAGACACCATCAGCATGCATTGCTTTGCCGCAGATTCTAACCCCTCGGCCCCTGTTATTGGTATTGGTGTCTTGTAAGACTCCGATCCAGTTGTGAGTGTAACAGTGTCCTGCACTACAGAATTTCATAAAATACAGTTCTTAGTTTTACGATTTGTCAATGATGTTTTGAAGGCGTATAAGTGCTGAGATATTGGAAGGCTAGATCCAAAGGCAAGTTCCCATCATCGCCACAAGATTTTTCATTATTATCAATACAATGAAATGTTGAGCCTATTCATCTTACCTACAGCTCCTTACCAAAACATGTAAAGAATAACCGAATGTCCTGAAGGTTCAGGTTTTTAAATCAGTTTCATTTATTAAGTGATCACCAAGTACTTGGCAAAGGAGTTGAGCAAGCATAGTCGACAGTAATATATACAATGTCAAGATATTCCGAAATCAGCTTCACAACATTACATGTGAGCTTCGTGGCCGTGCATTAAGTTTCGTGAGGCACTTAATCGCATTCTGCCATAGGATGTGGGTTCGATTCCTGTTTCAGTCATTGAAAGTTTCGTCAGAATGTTTCTTGGCTGTGCCACTGGAGCATGTTTGTCCGTTGTTAAGTTATAGTATGTGCCACCAGAAATGGCTCAAGACCCTGACCGTATCTTTTTCAAGAAAGTTGAGTCGGTGGTGATCAATCTACTCTTTAACTATGAAGGGCATCCAGCCTTCATTTTCCTCTCAGGTATCCTTAGATGTATTCAATTAAAAATCTTTAATGAAATTCCTCCAAAGAGATCGTCGGATGAATCCTTGATAGTATTCTGGAGCATGTATGGTAGATTCCATGAATTAAATACTAGGAGCAAGGTCTAAGGCAATATCTTGACGAGAATTATAGGACAGATAAAAAATTAAATTTAGAAGAAATTCTTGAAATAATTTTGAAATGATTCCTGAAATAAGCACTGACAATGTTCCTGGAGCAATGTCTAGAGGAATTCTGAGTGTAATTTCTAAAGGAAAAGGAAAGGAAAGAATCGAATCTGTTGAGAAATTGAATGTATGATTGATGAAGCTCTTAGAATCTAATCTAATCTAATCTAATCTAATCTAATCTAAGCGCTTGCACTGCCAATATTGAAAAGCATCCTGGAAATACCTAAATTTATTCAGATATTTTCTTGTCAGTATTAATATTTGCAGAATATCAGCGATATGATTCCTGGCTATTAAAATGGCCAGGGCCACTGTGCAGACTTTGGTGTTGAAGTCAATTGAAAAAATCATGACGATTAGGTTATTCACGCATGAATAATCTGATAGGCAAACAATTTTCAATTTTAAGAAAGAAGAAACGGGGACAACCGTACCAACCGTTTTGATTCAGGGTTATAGGTAATATCGCCACTCCCCGTTGCTAAGAAAGTTAATACACACTCCATTGTTGTTCTCCTGGGTTGAGACATAGGCCTTTCTTCCTCATGTCCTGGCTCAAGAGCCTTGGTTTAAGCGCCTTTGCTCGCTCTCTGAAACGAGAAGAAAACTTATGTTGCCTCTTTCCCGCAATAAAGGAACCAAAACTGTTTCCCATATATTATAAAATGTTGTAACAAAAATAGATTAGGAATAACAAGAATATGAATACTTGATTCATTTGACCAAATATAAGACAATGTGTGTAATTTGATAAAAAATTATAAAATTGAGTATTAAAAACGATCTCACCAAATTCCAGTAGTATACCAACGTCTGGTGTGTTTGTACTCCTGGATTGTGGGTACTGCTGTTACCACCAATGACTTGGTCTTGCGGCAATCAACAGTAGCTTTGCAGTGGTCAGTAAAAACAGCATTTTTCACCTCTATGAGCCTTGGTCTATTGGCAATTATTTTTCCGTCTGCTATGTATGTACTCGAACGCCGAAACTCTCACTGAATTTTGCTTCTTGTTGATTCACAATCCAACGCAACTTCCTCCGAATGAACTCGGGCTCACACATTGATGGCAGTTCGGCAGCAGAACAACAGCAGCGCATGAAAAATTTTCCACGTAAGAACAATTTGCATTACTGCTTGATGCACACACTTTTATTTCGGGCTTAATAAAGCAAATAATCAAATATTGCAAATATTGAACATTACAAAAACATAAAAAAAAATCTTAAATTTGATGGACGGAAAATTTTTCACGTCCGTTGTTGAGCACAGCACGCTTCGATCTTTCTATGATTGATGAAGCTCTTAGAAAAATACAGAAATAGGAATCTCTGGAATAGTTTACTCTGGCTCTAAATCTAATAGCGCCTGTCGCTTTTTTTACTAGCGCTGCTTTTCCTGTACGTTAAACATAATGTCGAAAGTGGTGCGCTGTAAAGAGCATCTGATGGACAATACAGCGGATTGCCTTTTAATTTTGCCTTTAATAATAAACACCACCTTACAGTATTACTTCGAAGGAATGGTGTTATGTGCTGTTGCACCGCTTCATGTTAGATTTTAACGTATTCTATCATTATCATGGAAAGCCCTTTGGCTTCTGTTAGTAGCTAGTAATGCTCTTGGTTTCTGTCATTCAGCAATGTCTGCGATAGCCCATCATGCTAAGTCCTGTGGCTCCTGTTAGTATTATTGGTAACATGCTAAACTTTTGCCATTCAGTGATCCTGTTAGCATAACCTACTTTGTTCAACTGTCGCCATTGAGCGACCCATTTTGGAACCAGTTGGCTCTCAACTTTGTCCCTATTCCAACGGAGAAGTCCCCGACGAAGAAATGTCCCCCAACACTGACTGTGAGCCATTTAGCTTCGAAATTTTCGACTCCACTCGGAAAATACCCGGCGGCGAAGCTACCCTACTCCGACCGAGAGTTCCACGCGACTTGGAGTGTATCTCCACTTGATCGTCATCGTGTTGTGTGAATAATATAGGGTTTCAATGCTAGTAATGGACCCCTTAGTAGCTGAAATTCATTCTAGACGCTTTTCCGCAATGATATCTCAGACGCATATACGTTTTGTGGAGTCTAACAATAAATTCAATGTCTTTACTTCATAGTACGTCTATGAAACATACAAAATCATTCGATTTTTCCAGCGAAATATGCATTTGAAAAACTGTTGTCCGAATGCCTATTATGGACCCTCCCGGGGTCCATAATAGGATTGTTTACAAGTTTGACGTTGCGTATTATGGACCCTCCATTTGATTCCCATGTAATCCGGCTCGCTGCCGACGAGCCTATTATGGACCCACCTGGAAATGCGTATTATGGACCCTCTTGTGTGGTTTCATTTACAAAACTGTTCAAATATTTGTATTTATGCGTCTCAAACCAAATATTTTGCCTGAAACTGCTGATTAACAATGTAATCGAAGTTCCCCCGGTGGATTTTCATAGGAATAAGTGTTAATTTTATGTTTTTCTGTAGGGGGTCCATAATACGCAAAGGGTCCATAACCGGCATCAACTCCCTAGTTGACATTCATAAGGATTGTTTAAAAGCATAAAGTTTTCAAGACATTAGTTTTCATTTTTAATTTCGCAACTGATTGATTGATGGCATACATAAATATTTTGTCAGTCGAACCTCCATGAATCGATGTTCCATGACTCGATATCGACTCATGGAATGGACCAATGCACGAGATCACTTTTTGACGTTTGAGCGGTGCCGTGTTATTTACGTGATCATGGAAACAAATGAATTCGTGCATTGGTTCATTGTACTTAAAACAATATTCCATGGTTACTACGATGGTCCCTTCAAACAGCTTTCCAAACCATTTTTATTACATAATTCTATAATTGGTCGGGGTTCAGGCAGACTGAACCAAGTGTATTTTAATGGTTTCAGGAAAACTTACCCTAGGGATTCGAAACATTACAATATTTGCTGTAATATTTGAGCATATCTATTTGATGATACATGCGTTTTAAAATAGAATTAAAAAAAAAACAAAATTGAAGGAGTCCTTAACGTACCTTTAGAACGCTAAAATATCATCTAGTCTGGACTCTCTGAACACCGACCAATTGTAAGTCCAATTGGTCCTTTCAATTTCGACTTATGGAGGTTTGATTATATTTACTAGCTCCATAATTCTTGCAAGAACATTTCGGTTTTTACTTTCTGGCTTTAGGGCAGGTCCGTCACACTCGGGCTCAGATTGGGTACCACTTCTAGTACTGCATTTCGTCCCTCGGTAGAACAAAAGGTACCCAAGCTTGACAGATCGCAGTACACTTTTCACGGCATTCTAGATTACCTTATGAGCCATAAAATTTTGGGCAACTGCAAGGGACATGGAGGTCTTTAATTTGTCTTTGTTTAGGGTTCATTGAATTCATCATTAAATTCATTAAAATTATCTTTAAAGCTTTCATCTTGGAAACAAACTTGGGAAAGTAGTTTCTTATTTCTAAATTATCGACATCTATCGAAATTTTATGTTCAACAGCGTTGTTGTGAAATAAATGTTTATATTTTCGCAAATCGCTGGTAGTAATAGTTGAAATAAATAATTGAAATAAAAAATCAGTTTGATTAAACATTTAAAGATTCAAACTTTAAAGATAATTTCAAATTAAGTACTGTAAAAACTATTGGAACTGTGATAATTATTAGTACTGTGATAACTATTGGAAAAATACCCAATGGAATCCTAGAGAAATTCCTTGAGAAATTCTTGCAAGAACTTATATAATATTTCTTTTGTGATACATGGGGTAATTCATAAATTAATCCGAGAGAAATGCTTGGAAAAATATACAGGGAAAACTTTTTTACTTCCCTTTTTCAGATGTTAGCAAATTTTTTTTAAGAAGTTTAATCAAAATTAGTTAATATCTTAAAACTACTCAAGGCAAATTACTGGAATATTCCTTGAAGTAATTTTTTTTTTGGGAATCTCTGCATAATACATTGTTTGGAAATGTTCTTAGTGAAACTATAAACATGGTTTTAGTATCTAATTAAAATTGGAATGAAAATCGCGAAGCAATTTCCTTAAAAAACTATAAAAAAAACCTCAAATGGCATCTTAGACTAATACTAACGGAATCTCTGCAAACTTTCCAGTATTTTTTTTAATAAAAAAAACTTAAGCAATTCATTATGTAATTTCTTGAATACCGAAAAACAAGTTTTGTCAGGATTTAACAGATGAATTCTCGGAGGTGTCTTGTGAACAATTTTATATGAAATATGTGTAGACATTTCATAGAAATGCTGGTATGCAATCAAGGATAAATTTCTGGAAATTCTTGAGATATTTGTGAGGATGCGATACAGAAGTTCGAGCTACTACTAAGAGTGATTTCTAGAATAAATTTTTGGAAACAACATTTTCTAAATTCCTTCAACAATCCAGAAGAGAAAAACATCCCTGACGAATGTGTGGAGTTATGTCAGCTTCCATTTTTTCGAAGAATTCCAGGAATAATTAATTTCAAGATAAATACACAGATGCTCACAGATATAATCCAATGGTGTCCTTGTCGTACAATGCAGTACTACGTATTGCAGTTATATGAAGGGTTAAGAGTCGATGTCATCGTTAAAAAAACATCAATATACATCTGCTGGTGCTTGTAGATCTTTAGGCATGTATTCCATTGAGTCCTTGGAGGACAAAGAGCATCGATACTTATACAAACAATGAACGGTAAAGGGTTTGTGCCTTATTACAGAACCATCAAGAGATGGCTAATCACACCAGTAGATTCAAGGTATTTATTCCAAGAAGTTTTTGGATGAGTTAGAACACCTGTTGTACTCACATTAGACTTGCCCAGCTCAGTATGGGAGAATACTAAAGTTGTATTATTCAATGGGGCACCCCTCAGGATTATTCCTTTCGGTTAGAGAAAGACTTCCTGAAAATTTCAGCTCGTTCAGGTCGTTCCATGAGCTGGCGCATTTGAATTGAAGTTAATATGGGATTTTAAGCTCAAACATATGGGAAACAGCACATCATCGCCTGTCTGGGTTAAGAAAATTGTTGAGCCCGTTTAATTAAACTCAGAATGTCAAAAACACTAATTGATAGTATAGCGAACAATATTGTAGAAGGTTGTACCATGATTGAAATTGAGAACGTTGGTGTTTCATCTATCTGAAGTAGATTTGCAATACTGTTAGTATTTCTTCAACATAGATGGGTGGTAGCCACTAAGCGCATCATAGCCACCTATGACGCTGGGCGAGCTGCGGTACAAGGTGCATGCGTATATGTGATTGTACGGGAATGTCAATCTAAGCCTAACTTTTAACAACTGAAAGGTTAATGAAAATGAGCTTAAATCCAGATAAAACCTTCTGCAACTATGTTCGTTGGGGTATCAACTAGTGTATTTGTCATTCTGGGCTCAATTGAACGCGAACAACTAGTATACCGAACGAAACAGTGACATAGGGTCAATTTTCTATATATTCGAAACGAATATGCCATACAAACTTCGAATTGAAAGCGCCAGCTGGGGGAGCAACCAAATGAGTTGAAATTTTGAGAGAGCTTTTTTCTTACCCTAAGACACATATCTAGAGGGTACCCTGTTGAGTTTTACTACATTTTTGTTTTAGGGCCAGTCTAACTCACATAGTTACAAAAACTGGAATGTTGCCGATGAAAGCGATTCTTCAAAACATAATTATTCTATAGGGTTCAGAATTGTGATATTTTCTTCTACTTTGATATTGAGCAATTCTCGCTGAAACCAGGCCGCCATCGGTACCCATCGTTAGAATTCCAATTTTATGTCACTGATGGTGGTAGGTCATTTGGCATAAAGTCGTTTGGCATAATGAGTCTGAAATCAAGAATTTCTTAAGATGACATTCGTTTTTACGTTTCTTTTGAATCTTTCTGATGTATCACGCTTGTTTTTGGAGTCATGATACAAAATTATACTTTATTCAACAATCATATACTCTTGATTAAACTCAAGCATATTAGGAAAGTTATTTTCAATAATATTTTATTATATATCCAGAAATTACCCTTCTTTCAAGTATTAATTCTTTTTTTAAGTTTTGCTATTGGAATAAATTATCGCACTAAAGATTTAGATAGCACAAATTCACCTTTCTTTTAAACGTTCTAGGTTTTTTTTCCTAATTATGGTGAAACTATAACTATAGGTATAAAAACCGTTGATTAAAAATTTAAATTAATTTCACCTTCTTTTACACATAGGCTGTTCTTTGGAGCTATATTTTTTAAATATTTTATTGTTTCCAAGTGACAAAAGGGTGGCATTCGATAACATTGATGTGCTCAAGTTATCAGCGAATGGAGACATCGTTTACTGCAGTTACTTCGACTGGTTGTGCTACTTTTCCCCGAATGTCGTTTCCCCCAACGCCAGTTCCCCGAATATCTCGTTTCCCGAAAAGTTTTTTGCACTCATAATTGTCGTAACTTTATACATTTCAGGATGGTGAACGAACTGGCCATTTAATATGCACCCTTCTTTATTTGGTTGGCGGTTCTTTCGAGTTTCACCGTCCTCAGCATTTTTGCCAATATGTGTATAACCGAGAATGACAGAATACCTCCTTCTTTTGATTGCTTATCGTTCTTCCTCGTTCACTATCCAGTCACTGAAGACTATTATAGCACCTATTTAAACTGCACCACTTTTCAGGGAAACCGCTCATTCGGAGAAATGGCATTCAGGGAAAAGGGTCATTTGATGAACAGGCATTCTGGAAACCGACATTTGGAGGTACTACATTCGGGGAAAAGTAGCACAAACACTTCGATGATTCTGAACGCAATTGTTGATGTCTTTTCGTTTTATTATGCCGCAATATTTTTTTGTCGTCCAATCTTCTATTGATTTAATCATAAACTTTGCCTTCTTTTGAAAATAAGTTCTTTATATTTATACTGTTTTAAATTTTAATATTAGTGAAGCTAAATGTTAATCATTTTTATATTTTGCTGGTCTATCATTTTTTGCAAAACGTGGTGTTGCAATAATTATCATTATCATTATCACTTTAGAACCTGCCAAACTTCAACTTTTTTTTTTTTGCTAACGCATGATCTCCTTTCAAAATATGCTGGAAAAATATTATCTCAATCACAAATTTCTCCTTCTTTCGATAGACGGTGTTTTTGATGTACACTTCAAAAATTAAAAAAAAATATATTGAATGGTTGAAAAGTTTTTCCACAAATGTTTTCTTTTTAAAATGTGTTGTTCATTGGAGCCATTCTGTGAGAATTTCTTTTGCGTTAGAGCCTTAAACATTTTAAACGAAAAATAATCTGCTCTCATATATAGGCTAATTTTTCATTATGCTGCAGTAAGAGATCTTTGGAGCTTTTTATATTTTGCAAATAAATATTCTCTTCTTTTATCAAGTAATTTTCATCAAGTGTTACGTCCAAATTGGGACACAGCTTGATCTGCAGTGAAATGTTCTACGAGCGTTCCCTTTATTAATTACTGTGAATTTTCTTTGCCAATTTACTATTTTCAAATATGTATATCGCAACAAGCTCAAAGATACTCTATGTTCTGGGATGTAGAAAAAAATAATATTCCGAAAAGGTCTTCCACCAGACTCGTCACGAGTTTTATTGATTAATGCTATCCAATGTCACAACAATTTTTGACATTCATAGCTTAGAAAATCTCTGTTTGTTTTTAAAGCTAGTTAAGCTGAAGGGCTGGCTCTGTTCCAGTAGGGACGTAACGTAAGAAAAAATAAGAACAAGAAGAATAATAAGTGTAACGGTAGCATTAAAGTTCAACATGTTAAGTACTAACAAGGTGAAAAATCATTCTACTACTTAAAACCAAGATGGCGTCAAAATCCAAGATGGCCGCCAGATTGTTTCACTTAAAATAATATTCATATTCTTTACTCGACTCGATAAAACACCAAAGATTGAAAACTTGTTTCTTTGTAGTACAAAAAAGATATTTGTGTTGATTGCATTCGCCATATGCGTCAAAATCGTAGAACATGATTTAGAAAATCGTTCATTTGATAGGGTAAATACCATTGCTCACCTAGTTTCTGTAGCCTATTTTATGCAATTTGTTCTCAGCTTTCTGATGGTGATCTCAGAATTCAAAACTATCGGTGCGCTAATGGTGAAAAAATTATTTTTCTATCAAAATTCAAGATGGCGGCCAAATTCAAAATGGCCGCCAATTTTTTTTCGATTTCAAATGAAAGCTATATCCTTTCACTATACGATGCCACTAAGATTGCTATGTGTTCCAAGCGAAATTTGAGACATATCACGTGACGAAATACCCAAGATTTATCAAAAAATAGGCTTTTTCGCAAACTGTTCAGCTAGCTGGCGTACGAGGGGTCCACCAATTTGAGAAAACAGAAAGGACCACCCTTAAGTTTTATCGAAAACTAGCGATCAGTGACATAAAATTGGAATTCTAACGATGGGTGCCGATGGCGGCCTGGTTTCAGCGAGAATTGCTCATTATAAATTAATGTCCATTTACTCAAGCAGAATCATATGCCTAAGAAGTTCTTTGAAGACCTTAACTTGCACATATTTTAGCCTTATTAGGAATCAAATAAATCGATGCTAGGATACTGATTATATGATTTCTCCCAAGTAGACTGCAAAAGGCAAAACCTCATTTTACGAACTGATTAAATAAAAAAAAAATAATTCTATTTACGCACCCCCCCCCCATTATTCTTCTTCTTAGTATAACGTCTCCAGTGGACAGAGCCTGCTTCTCAGCTTGGTGTTCTTATGAGCACTTCCACAGTTATTAACTGAGAACATTTTTTGCCAAAGTTGCCATTTTCGCTTTCGTATATCGTGTGACAGGTACGATGATACTCTATGCCCAGGGAAGTCAAGGAAATTTTCATTACGGAAAGATCCTGGACTGACCGGGATTCGAACCCAGATACCTTCCGCATGACTTTGCTTTGTAGCCGTTAACTTTAACCACTCGGCTAAGCAAGGCCCAATTTAATTCGTAAATTGAGGCTACAGTGCAATAGCTTTAAAAAGAAAATCTTCAAAATCTGAAGAGAAATATTTTCGAATAGGGTTCTTGAACCAGAAAAATTGTATAAAACCTCTGTATTTATGTATAACCTAATTCCAATATACTATATATGCTAATTTTCAAACGCTGAAATGGACTAAATGTTTATTGTCTGTTTGAGATCGACAATAACAATGGTTGTAAAATGACAAGATTTCATAGCTATTTATCCATCATCTTCCTTTATACTACTTCTCCAAGCCATCTGATATTTTCTTTTTGTTTTGCATTCATTCCACAACCCAAATTGCATAATAAAACGGCCTCTTGTGGTCTACATTTGCATAGCGATGTTTCACGTTTTTCCATTCACCCTCCATCCACGTGCATTCATTCATTCGCATTGCTCGTCCCACTGACATTGACCGCCTCGTCATTGCCACCCAACATAACCGTCTCTTAATTATTCCGCAATCGGCCCCCGGTGGTGATGCTGCCCAGCTAACTGCCTCTGCATCGGTTATTGATCCTTGTTTGATATCTTCAACACCTCCTCCGGAGTATAGGCCTGCTCAACACCTCTTAAATCGTGTACATATATGCTCAAAACAAAACGCTTACTCATCACCCGCCACACGCTCCACTGAAGCGAATCCAAAACAAAGCAGATCATTGGCGTTGGTGTCCTCCACTGACCAGTGCCAACAGAGGCACAAAAGTAGGAAGGAAATAAAGTTTGGCCAAAACTAAAGAAATATCTAAACCACATTTTTTTTTTTGCATTTTGGAACTTTTTAGAACCGCTCATTTTTTGTTTCGGAAAATGCTATCAAATTTCATTGAAAATACACATTTTTTTAGTATTTGATCGAGTATGATCAAAACGTGTTTGAAGAGAGGATAATTATCATGCCCACATAGTTATGGATCATTCGGCGTTTGAAACCAAATGTCTTGACCTGGTCTTAAAGGTTTTACAGAAACTATGCTAATGCGGCGCAAAAATGAGGCGATTTTGAGGTTTCTCTGAGGAGTAAAAATTGAACTTCAAATTCACAACAAGATTCGTCATACAATTCTGGTTAGAGTGGAACAAAATACAACCACTGATATTAAGTATGGTTGGAATAAATTAAAAATATAATTATCTCAAAAATATGTTTTGGTCATTTTGGCCGCCTTTAAATAAGGTATGGACCGTTGTGCACTGGCTATTTTCCTCCACACTTCCGATCGCGTCTCCTCATTACTTCCGAATGGTGCGCAAGTGCCATACACATAATAACTGAAAAGCCGATTCAAGGCGTAATTAGCGTTAAACGGCCCCGCACTAATTCGGATATCGGATTGAGTTTGACGCGCTGTTTTTTGGTTTTTGTTGTTTTTCCACTGCGCAGATGATTTTCGTCAGCAGATTTTTTCTCACATTCCTCAGCGGATCTTTCCGGTTGACGCGCCGGACAACACGTTAGCAATTATCACCGAATAAATTGTACGCGTGTATAATTGGGCCTCATCTCACTTGCTTCCTTCTTTGAACAATGATATTTTTCCTACCCAAAAAACGCTTTTCTACTCGTTGAATTAAATTCTGGCAATTAAAACTTACTTATTAGGTTTCGTTCTTTGTGTTCTATTCCACAAATCCATTTACAGCTTCTTCTGCTACTACCGGTAGTGTTTGGGACACGACCGCCGGCTGCCGTCTTCGAGGACGTTTTTGAACTGGGACGACCGAATTTCGCCTTCCTGGCCAGCCCGGACAGTCAGAATGTGAGTCATTGGTTACTGAGGATAAGTATTTGTAATTTGGCTTCAATAGATTGGAGCAAACATTCCATTAATAACAAAACTCTGCTTATACTTTTAGACATTCTACTCTAACAGACTTTTCATATAGATCATCCAGCAGGACTAGAACCCGAATGAACCATCAACGCGACAATCTACAGAACGAAATGGGCCATCACTTACTCGACGATTGCTGATATTTACACATTATATGTTAAGAGATTTATTTCTTTTACCTAGCCAAAAGCAATGAAATTTGAATGTCAGGATCCTTGGAAGGATTCTGTTCGTATCCTCAGAAGAATTCTATTCGACTCCTGAGAAGGATTCGGTTGGAATGATGAGAAAAATTCTGATCGAGTCCTGAGTAGGTTTCCGTTCGATTTCTGAGAAGGATTCTGTTCGAATCTTGAGAATTATTCTGTTCGAATACTGAGAACGATTCTGGTGAAACTCTGAGGACGTTTCTGTTCAAATCCTTAGAAGGATTTGGTTCGAATCATGAGAAGGAATCTGTTCGAATCCTCAAAAGGATTCGGTTCAAATCTGGAAAATGATTCTTTTCGAATCATGAGAAAGATTCTGTTCGAAATTTGAAGAGGATTCCGTTCGAATCCTGAAAATCTGTTAGGGTTCCGTTCGAATCCTTAGGAGCATTCCGTTCACAACCTTAGAAGGATTGTACTCAATCCCTCTTAAATCATCAGGAGGATTCTACTCGAATCCTCAGGAGAATTATGCTCGAATCCTCAGGAGGATTCTGCTCGAATACTAAGGAGGGTTTTGTTCGAATCTAGAAAAGGATTGTATTCGAATATTCAGAAGGATTCTGTTATAGTTCTCAGAAGGTTTCTGGTCGAATCCTCAAGAGGATTGTTCTCGAATCCTCAGGAGGATTCTGCTCGAATCCTCACAAGAATTCTGCTAGAATCTTCAATTCTGTTTCAGTTCTCAGGAGAATTCTGCCCGAATCCTGAGGATGGTTCTAATCGAATCCTCACAAGATTTCTGCTCGAATCCTCAATTCTGTTCCAGTTCTCAGGAGGATTCTGCCCGAATCCTGAGGAGGATACTGCTTGAATCCTCGGGTGGATTCTGCTCGAATCATCTGGAGGATTCTGCTCGAATCCTCAGTGGATTCTTCCCGAATCCTCAGGAGGATTCTGTTCGAATCTACCTAAAGATTCTGCACGAATTTTCAGAAGGATACTGCTTGAACTCTCAAGAGGAATCTGCTCGGATCCTAAGCAGGATTCTGTTTGAATCTTTAAAAGGATTCTATTCAAATACTCAGAAGGGTTCTGTTTCAGTTCTCAGGATTCTGGTTGATTCCTGAAGAGAATTCTGTTCGAATCTTAAGGAGGATTCAGCTCGAATCCTAAGGATGATTCTGCTTGAAGTCTCAGGAGGATTCTGCTCTTGCTCGAATCGTCATGAGCATTCTGCTCGATTCAACAGGATGATTCTACGCGAATCTTAAGGAGGATTCTGCTCGAATCCTTAGGAGGTTTCAGTTCAAATCCTCAGGAAATGCAACTCAAATCCTTAGGAGTATTCTGTTCGAATCTTCAGGAGGATTCTGCTCGAATCCTCAGGAGGATTCTCCTCGAATCCTCAGGAGGATTCTGCTCGAATCATCAAGTGCATTCTGCTAGAGTTCTCAGGAGGATTCTTGTCGAATCCTGAGGAGGATTCTGCTCGTATCCTGAGGAGGATTCTGCTCAAATCGTCTGGAGGATTCTGCTCGAATCCTCTGCAGGATTCTGCTCGAATCCTCTGGAGGTTTCTGCTCGAATCCTTAGGAGGTTTCAGTTCGAATCCTCAGGAGATGCAACTCAAATCCTTAGGAGTTATTCTGTTCGACACTGCAGGAGGATTCTGCTCGAATCCTCAGGAGGATTCTGCTCGATTCCTCAGGGGGATTCTGCTCGAATCCTCAAGTGAATTCTGCTCGAATCCCCAGGAGGATTCGGCTCGAATCCTTAGGAGGATTCGGCTCGAATCCTTATGAGGATTCGGCTCGAATCCTTAGGAGGATTCGGCTCGAATCCTCAGCAGGATTCTGCTCGAATCCTCGGGAGGATTCTGCTCGAATCCTCAGGAAGATTCTGCTCCAATCCTCAGCAGGAGTCTGCTTCAATCCTTAGAAGGATACTGCTCTAATCCTCAGGAGGATTTTGCTCGAATCCTCAGGAGGATTCTGCTCGAATCCTCAGGAGGATTCTGCTCGAATCCTCAGGAGGATTCGGCTCGAATCCTCAGGAGGATTCTGCTCGAATCCTCAGGAGGATTCTGCTCGAATCCTCAGGAGGATTCTGCTCGAATCTTAAGGAAGATTCTGCTCGAATACTCAGGAGGATTTTGCTCGAGTCCTTGGAAGTATTCAGCTCAAATCCTTGGAACGATTCTGCTCGAATCTTTGGCAGGATTTAGCGCGAATCTTTGGCAGGATTTAGCGCGAATCCTTGAAAGGATTCTGCTCGATCCTTGGAAGTATTTTGCTCCAATCCTTGAAAGGATTTTGCTCGGATTCTTGAAAGGATTTCATTCGAAGCCTTGGAAGGATTCTGCTCGTATCCTTGGAAGGATTCTGCTCGAATCCTTGGAAGGATTCTGCTCGAATTCTTGGAAGGATTCTGCTCAAATCCTTGGAAGTATTTTGCTCGAATCCTTGGAAGGATTTAGCTTGAATCCTTGGAAGGATTCTCCTCTAATTCCTCGAATGATTCTACTCCAATCTTCGGCAGAATTCTGCTCGAATCCTTGGAAAGATTCTGCTCGAATCCATAGAATCCTTGGAAGTATTCTGTTCGAATCCTTGGAAGGATTCTGCTCGAGTCTTTTGAAGGGTTCTGCTCGAATTCTTGGAAGGATTCTACTTAAATCCTTGAAAAGATTCTGCTAGAATCCTTGATGTGATTCTACTCGAATCTTTGAAAGGATTCTGCTCGAATCCTTGAAAGGATTCTGCTCGAATCCTTGTAAGGATTCTGCTCGAATCCTTGGAAAGGATTTTGCTCAAATCTTTGAAAAGGATTTTGCTCAAATCCTTGGATAGGATTTTTCTCGAATACTTTGAAAGGATTTTGCTCGAATCCTTCGAAGGTTTCTATTCGAACCCTTGGAAAGATTATGTTCGAATCCTTTGAAGGATTCTGTTTGGATCCTTGGAGGGATTCTGTTCGAATCATTGTAAGGATTCTGTTCGAATCTTTGGAAGGATTCTGTTCAAATCCCTGGAGGGATTCTGTTTGAATTCTTGGAAGGATTCTGTTTGAGTCCTTAGAAGGATTATGTAGGAATCCTTGTAAGGATTCTGTGCGAATCTTAAGAAATATGCTGTTTGAAGCCTTTGAAGGATTCTGTTCGAATCCTTGGAAGGATTCTGTTTAAATCCTTGGAATGACTCAATTCGATTCTTTGGAAGGATTCCGTTCGAATCCTGAACATGATTCCGTTCGAATCCTTAACAGAATTTCGAAGAATCCGGAGTAAAATTCAGTTTGAATTATGAAATGGATTCGATTCGCATTCCGAACGTAATCCAGTTCGAATCCTTAACTGGATTTAGTTTGAATCCATAATAGGATGCCGTTCATATCCGTTCAAGTTCGAATTACTAATAGGATTCTGTTCGAATCTTGAGCAGGGTTCCTTTCGAATTCCGAACATTATTTTGCTAATCCTTAATAGGCTGCCGTTCGAATCCTGAAAAGGATTCCTTCGAATCCTGAACAGGATTCCTTTAGAATTTAATGGATTCACGTTACAATTTTGATTCTATATAGGATTCTGTTCGAGTCCTTAACAGGATTCCGCTCGAATTCCGAACATGGTTCTTTTCGAATTATGAACATAATTCCGTTCGAATCCTAAATAGGATTCCGTTTAAATTCTAAACAGGATTTTGTTTGAATCCTGAACAGGATTCCGTTTAAATCCAGAACAGAATTTCGTTGTAATCCGGAACAGAATTCCGTTGTAATCCTGAACAGGAGTCCTTTAGAATTCTAAACAGGATTCCGTTCTTAACAGAGTTCTGTTCGAATCGTGAACAGGATTGCGTTCGAATTCTGAACAGGATTCTGTTCGAATCCTGAACAGGATTCCGTTTGAATCCTGAATAGGATTACGTCCAAATCCTGAACATGATTTCGTTCGAATACTGAAAAGGATTCCTTTCGAATCCTCAACAGGATTTCTTTCGAATTCTGAGCAGAATTCCGTTCGAATCTTGAAAAGAATTCCGTTTGAATCCTTAACATGATGCCATTTAAATCCTGAAAAGGATTCCGTTCGAATCATGAACAGTTGTCGTTTAAAAATACTGAGCAGGATTCCTTTCAATCCCTGATCAGGAATCCGTTAAAATTCTGAACAGTATTCTGTTCGTATGTTTAGCTGTTTTTTTTTTTCGAATCTTTAGTACAATTCTGTTCGAATATACTGAAGTATTCTGTTAAAATTCTATACGGGAATCTTTCCGGGTACAGAAATCTGTTCTAATCCTGATAACCAATTAATTCAAATCCTGTGAAGGAATTTCCCAAGTAACATTGGTTGCTGAATAAAAGCTTATTCAGATGGTATCTGATCTATACAGTAGAAAACTGGCTTATTCAACTCTTAATCATCAAGCAATGTTTGCTGGATTATTCGAAACACGAGCAGTGTTCAATTAAATTTCAGAACAGAATTTTATTCGAATCATTTACAGGATTATGTTTGAAGCTTGAACATCAATTTCTCACATTAAGAGCAGCTTAACAGAAGTCTATTTGTACCCTCATATATTTGTCTAGAGCATTCTTTATTTTTCAGAAACAACCTCCATATTTTTCCAAAAAATGTTCAACATTCACAGAACAACCGACTTTTTCCTTTTTTCTACGCTTCTTTGCATTTGCGACTATAGACTATCAATAAATTGCATTTCACTCCTCACCTGACGACACGTGACCCAACACCATGATCACTAGGGATTAAACTATGAAGCTGATTGGGATTTCAAGCATTCCAAACATCAACATTCTTCTAAGCCAATCTTTAATCCGTTACTGACCATTCCAGGGCATGCAAGCCTATCTGACCAAAAGGAACCGCCAGCTGGCGGACTACTCCTTGGCAACGGCCGGTTCCCGGTACAACTATCAGACGGCAGCTAGCGAACGCTACCAGCGGTACGAGGAGTCGCAGAACGATCGCATCCGGTTGGAGAATCTGCAGAAGATTGCCACCGTGCGCACCAAGCGGCTGGATTCCCTTGCGATGCCCCGCAGTTCGAAGAAGCTGGACATTGTCCCCCGGGAGATGCTCCGGTTCACTTTGGCCGATGCGATGATCAAGGATCACGAGGGACAACTGGTGCGGGAGTCAAAAATGGTCAAGCGAAGGACCAAACGTGAGGAAGGTCTATCGGGTAAGCGAGTTGAGCCGGTTCCACGGGAAATTATTTGGTTCCATGCGAAGGATGCTATCACGCAGGCTCCGGAGACGGTTGCTGCTCAAGGTCCGAGTGATCATCATAGAAAGAAGCGTTCGGCTGATCCCGGAGTTAACAAGGAAGGTCGGGAGATGGTTTCGTTCGAGTTGCAGGATGCTAAGACGCCTGAGCGAGATGCCAAGCTATTTGAACAGCAAGTGAAACAGGAAAATCCAAACCTGAGGATGCCCTTCATGACTTCGGATACTTTTAAGAGAGGATCTGTCTATGACGAGGTTGTTGAGCAACCAGAAAAGAGAAAACGAGATCCTAAGAAGGACAGCCGAGAAGCTCCGAAAGGTGGTTCAGATATGAGCATTGAAGAGAGCAGACGTGTTAAAATAATGCGAGGAAATAGAAAGAAGGTTACAAACTATGAAGATCTGCCATTGGGCGTTCAGAAGGCCATCGACTTGGCAATTAAAGAAAATGAAAGAATGAATGTGAAGCCCATTGAAGAGCCAACCAAGCCACCAAAATACTATTTCGGTGATAAGAAGCCTAAGACAAAGAAACCCTTCAGCTCGACAACTGCAAAGGCGGCATTCCAAAACCCTAAAGAAACTAAGTTCGTTCCTATTCCACCTGTAGAAACTGGATTTGTTCCAGTGAAACCCGTCAAGAGTGATTCAGGTGAGAACTTGAAACCGGAAAAGGCAAATCCTGCCTCGTGGTGGGCAGTATCCAACTTGAACCGTCCGAAAAGATTGCATCAGAAGGCTTCCTATCCTCCCCTAGTGGTTAATCCTCAATACGTCAATACATACAAACCAACTATGGAAACCTATAAGATGAAGGAGCTATCGCCAGGATACGAACATTCTCATGAAAACACTTACGAATACGAAACTCCTAAGGAAGTTGTCATCCAAGATAAACCAAAGATCCAATATGTGATCAAGGAAGTTCCCGTCCCCGTTCGCGTCAAGGAGCCTCGTACTAAGATCACTGTCAAGCCATCGATTTCGATCTCTTATGACAAAGAACCATCTGGCCCATCATCCTCGCAAGAATCCGGTCAACCAGAATATAACAATCCCTATGGACCGGTCGAACTCCGCTACGAACAACCCCAAGAAGCACAACCCTACCAAGGCCTTAAGATCGTAGTTCCCGATTCCAAGGAACATTCGTCTCCTTCCTATTACGAAGGCAATCACGTTGAGCAGTCCCATCCTTCGGAATCATCGCATTCGGGAGAAAGCTATGAATCAACTGGAAGCAGTATCGCCGCACTTTCCGCCCTTATCGGCAAACGACCAACCGTTCAACTGAAAGGACTCAACGAACTACTGCATATGCCCGTTCCGGTGGGCAATGCACATCCTCTGCAAACAATGAAAACCAGAGTACGACCTCAGGACAGCACGGCTCCGATCATGTTCCCTGGGGAATCTTCCACTCCGGCGCCAACTCTTCCAAAGAAGACTACCGGCTACCGCAGTGTCAAGATCGAAAACGGACCAAAGATTGTGTACGAAGATAGTCCCAATCCAAGCACCTTGTACCACACGGTGAAGATGAACCCTCAGCTGAAGGTTCCAATGACCAAGGACTACACCCCGATCAAGGAGGTCGTTTCGGATATTTCCGACTCCGACATCGTAGGTCCAACAATTTCCGCTCCTACTCATGCCACGTACATTATCGGATCGACGGCAGCCACTCCAACTGCCGAATCCATCAGCTATGAGAGCGATGCGAAGAGCCACGAATCAGCTAGTTACCAACAGATTCATACGATCCACAGCACACCTAAAACGATCGTAGAACCAATTAGCGTACAGTATGAACCGAAAGAAGCAGAATATAAGCAGCACTCGCACTACCATCACCAACAGCACTACGAAGATTCTCATAATGCACCTGAACATCATCATCACAACTACGAAGAACACGGCCAGCTTGTCCGTGCCGAATATCACGGATATCATGATCACCACGACCAAAATGAACATCACGACGAATACAGTGAGGATCATGACGTAAGTATCGTTTGATTTTGCTCTGTAACGATCTGGTTTCATTCTCCCCATATTTTCTCTTTCAGGACAAGGAAGGATACGCTTTCGGATATCGAGTTCGTGACTTCCACACTGGAAACGATTTCGGCCACATCCAGAACCGTGACAACGGAGTGACCCGCGGCGAGTACCACATCCTGCTGCCGGATGGTCGTGTTCAGAACGTGCGCTACACCGCCGATGAAAAGGGCTTCCACGCAGAAGTTAGCTACGAAAGCATTCCTACACCTCACGAATCGGCACCTGCGCCTTCGATAGTGGAACCACCTTCGTCGCCATCGTCTAGCCACTCGTAAAGTCGAAGCCCAACCATCATGGGAAAGGTGTAAATAGAAGCGAGAGCAATTACGGCGTAAACATGATCACGATCGAGAAACGGAACGGCGTAAAAGGACTGCATCACGGAGAGCTTGAGTATTACCATGGGCGAGCGAGCTTTTGCTAGTCACCACCAGACGGACTGATCTAGAGAAAAGCACTCGATCGCAGCCAGTTACTAGAAGCTTTGCAGTATTAAAGAGATCCTCTCTTATTTTTCATTTCAAATCGATCAAGACTGACCTTACGCCGATCAGCGCTCTCCGACTGTCGGACTGTACGCATTGATTAAGTATTCTCATTCGAATCATATTGTTGATAAACTTATTTCGTTACACACATCATTCTCCGGGTTCTTCAGTTTGCTGTTAGACCTTAACTGTTATTTAATTGTATTATTTAAATTATTTTAAGCTCTTATTCTACCCTCAATGTCTGATAAACTGACGCACCAAAATGTCGATGTGATCAAGGGACTTGTGCAATCTATTTTCTTAATTTTACGTTTCATTTCCTAGTAAGACCGATACGAACGAATACTCATTTCATCATAGGGACTCACGTTAATGGATAAGCGCAGGAGAATGGATGAATCGAAAAGTATTAAACTGATAAACTTACACTGTAAGAATTGCAAAATGAAATGAGCACCTTTTAGTGTAAATGTTATCGTTGCATAGGAACTAAGCAATTTAAACCAAAAAGGAAATTGTACCTTGTTCACGGGAAGAAAAATCGAAAATGTTGCAATAAAATTGTTGATGTTATTACTATAATTGTTGTTTTGTTTAATGTGCATGGTCCTTAAGTGAAAAATCCCGGATTTTGAAAAATCAGTTGAATGATTGATAGGTGTCCTTGACTACGTCCCCAAGGTCAAATTTCTAAAAGGACCTAGACCAACAAGTTCTGCATAACTTTGATTTTGTTCATAACAGTTTTGGCGAGATTAAAAAAAAATGTTATTGACTGTAGCACGAATTTTCAAATTCTAATGAAATTGTTCAAGAGTAAGTTACAATTTGCACACCCACTAGCATCAGCAGGTGTATGCTTTGAAAGCTGTTTATAATTCAAAGCAATCAAATAGATTGCATAATAACTTCTTTATTGTTATGTTTATTTGAAAGCGAGCATTTGAGTAAAATAAAATATCCATCGTATTGTCAGCTACATCCCGATAAATAAAACTTCTTTTTTTGACGAATGCTGCTTGAAATCGTGAACGGCAACCAATAGCCAGCAGTTGGCTCATCAGGAACTTTCTCCTTTGAGAAGCTATTGTTTGCTAGACCCAGAATCCAGAATCATCATCAAAATCGTCTTCGGAATCAGATCCGTTTCCCGCAGGTTCAGGGCGTAATCGATTAGCTCATCCTGAAGGAAGATCTTCGTTCATAACGCTGAAGGGGGTGGGTAAGTGTCCCCAAATGTTACAGTTTTTACAAAAATAACAAAAAGTGGAGGTGGGTGGGTGTCAAAAATGGTCAATTTCGGCGTTATGAAATTTGAGAATGAACCATTGCATCAACTTGACCTTAGTCGCTGTCTATCGGTTCAACCAAGTACTAAAACCTTCATCGTTATGTTTAATCTAGCACTGGATCATTCTTCTGATGGCGTTTCTGGCAATGTGCGGGTTGCATTACTGGACCGAGTAAATTTAGTTAATCGGTGGATAAGTCAATTATAAAATGCTAACCGTTCGCGCAAAATCCATGGCTTAAAACGGCTTAAAACTGCTTAAAACGGTCTCAAATGGCTTAAAATGGCTTAAAATGGCTTAGAGCGGCTTAAAACGGCTTAAAAAGGCTTAGAACAGCTTAACATGGCTTAAAACGGCTTAAAATGGCTTAGAGCGGCTTAAAATGGCTTAACACGGCTTAAAATGGCTCAAAACGGCTTAAATCGTCTTAAAATGGCTTAAAACGGCTTAATATAGCTTAAAATGGCTCAAACGGCTTAAAACGGCTTAAAACAGCTTAAAACAGCTTAAAATGGCTTAGAGCGGCTTAAAACGGCTGAAAATGGCTTAAAATGGCTTAAAATGGCTTAAAATGGCCTAAAATGGCTCAAAACGGCTTAAATTGGTTTAAAACGGCTTAAAATGGCTTAAAACGGGTTAAAATGGCTCAAAATGGCTTAAAACGGCTAAAACGGCTTAAAACTGCTTTACACGGCTCAAAACGGCTTAATATAGCTTAAAATGGCTTTAAACGGCTTAAATTGGTTTGAAACGGCTTAATATGGCTTAAAACGGGTTAGAATGGCTCAAAATGGCATAAAACGGCTTAAAACTGCTGAAAACGGCTCAAAATGGCTTAAAATGGCTTAGAACAGCTTAATATGGCTTAAAACGCGTTAGAATGGCTCAAAATGGCATAAAACGGCTTAAAACTGCTAAAAACGGCTCAAAATGGCTTAAAATGGCTTAGAACAGCTTAAAATGGCTGAGAGCGGCTTAAAATGGCTTAAAATGGTTTAGAACAGCTTAAAATGGCTTAAAACGGCTTAAAATGGCTTAGAGCGGCTTAAAACGGCTGAAAATGGCTCAAAACGGCTTAAAACGTCTTAAAATGGCTTAAAATGGCTTACAACGGTTTAAAACGGCTTAAAACGGCTTAAAACGGCTTAAAATGGCTTACAACGGTTTAAAATGGCTCAAAACGTCTTAAAACGTCTTGAAATGGCTTAAAACGGCATAATATAGCTTAAAACGGCTTACAACGGCTTAAATAGGTTTAAAACGGCTTAAAACGGCTTAAATTGGTTTAAAACGGCTTAAAATTGGTTAAAATGGCTTAAAATGGCTTAAAACGGCTTAAAACGGCTTAAAACGGCTTAAAACGGCTTAAAACGGCTTAAAACTGCTTAAAACGGCTTAAAATGGCTTAAAAAGGCTTAGAGCGGCTTAAAACGGCTTTAAACGGCTTAAATTGGTTTAAAACCGCTTAAAACGGCTTAAAATGGCTTAGAACGGCTTAAAATGGCTTAGAGCGGCTTTAAACGGCGTAAAATGGCTTTAAACGGCTTATAATGGCTTAAAACGGCTTAATATAGCTTAAAATGGCTTAAAACGGCTGAATATAGCTTAAAACGGCTTAAATTGGTTTAAAACGGCTTAAAATGGCTTAAAACGGGTTAAAATGGCTCAAAATGGCTTAAAACGGCTTAAAACTGCTTAAAACGGCTTAAAATGGCTTAAAACGGGTTAAAATGGCTCAAAATGGCTTAAAACGGCTTAAAACTGCTTAAAACGGCTTAAAATGGCTTAAAACGGGTTAAAATGGCTCAAAATGGCTTAAAACGGCTCAAAATGGCTTAAAACGGCTTAAAATGGATTAAAACGGCTTGAAATGGCTAAGAGCAGCTTAAAACGGCTTAAAATGGCTTAAAACGGCATAAAATGGCTTAGAGCGGCTTAAAACGGCTTATAACGGCTTAAAATGGCTCAAAACGGCTTAAACCGTCTAAAAATGGCTTAAAACGGCTTAATATAGCTTAAAATGGCTCAAAACGGCTTAAAATGGCTTAAAACGCCCTAAATACAAATACAAAAACAACTTTAAATGGATTAAATTGGCTTAAAATTGCTTAAAATAGCTTAATATGGCTTAAAATGGCTCAAAACGGTAAAACGGCTTAAAATGGCTTAAAGTGGCTTGAAACGGCGTAATATTGTTTAAAACGGCTTAAAATGGCTTAAAACGGCTTAAAACTGTTTAAAACGGCTTAAAATGGATGATAACGGCTTAAAACTGCTTAAAACGGCTTAAAATGGCTCAAAACGGCTTAAAACGACTTGAAATGGCTTTAAACGGCTTGAAATGGCTTAAAATTGCTTAAAATGGCTCAAAATGGTTTCAAACGGCTTAAAACGTCTTAAAATGGCTTAAAATGGCTTAATGTGGCTTAAAATGGCTTAAAACAGTTTAAAACGGCTTAAAATGGATTATAACGGCTTAAAACTGCTTAAAACGGCTTTAGATGGCTCAAAACGGGTTAAAATGGCTCAAAACGGCTTTAAATGGCTTAAAACGGCTTAAAATGGCTTAAAACGGCTTAATATGGCTTTAAATGGCAAAAAAAACGGCTTAAAATAGCTCAAAACGGCTCAATATGGCCTTGAATGGCAAAAAACGGCTTAAAATAGCTCAAAACGGCTTAAAATGACTTAAAATGGCTTAAAACGTTTTAAAACGGCTTAAAACGGCTAGTGACTTGAAACGGCTTAAAATGGCCTAAAATTGCTTAAAATGGCTCAAAATGGGCTTAAAACCATTTACTCAATGGCTGCTTTTGTCGAATGTTACAAATATGCAGTTATGGGCAGATCAGGTGTCATCTAACCAACCACTATCACCACAGAAGTAGGTAGGGTAATTTGCCCATTATTGCGGTATTCCCTATTATTGCGGTATTAGAATTAAACACTCATTATTAATCGAAAACTCTATTTTCTATGGATATTATTGATGATGATGAAAGCTTATAGTGTTCCCAAGCTGTGCCAGATAAATGTTTTTAAAATTAAACGATTTTGATCGATGGAATAACAGTTTTAAATGATGCATCAATAAAAGCCTATATTATTAACCAGTCCTTCTATTTACGGACGGGTTTTCATAAGCGTGAATTTTTAAGTTAAGAACCAAAACAAATCTATGCAGTGGGTATATCAGTTCAGTATGGATGTAGTTACATGATAGATATTGAATTTTGAATAAAAGTTCTATATTTTTGAGAAAAAGCATATACCGCAATAATAGGACAATGAAAATAGCTGTTTGCCTATTATTGCGGTATCTGTAAATCACATTCAAACATCCGATATTTCAATAATTATTTTAAATGTAATTGCTGGAAACATTAATTATTTTATTAGGGTACTAGTTTGTAATATAATTTTGTGTCATTCATACATTTAGATGGTCAAACGAAAGATATCTGTTTATCTTTACCCTGTAGTTGCTCTTTTTTTTACAAATATATTGCAAATAAACACAATGTTGTACCGAAAAATCACGTAAACTGATTGAAAATCGGAAAACATGGCAAAAATGCGTTGAAAAACTAAAATACAAAATGATCGCAAGGAAGCAATTTTTTGAAATTGCATTGGATTGGTGAAAACTAGTGAAAAATATTTTTAAAAGCACCAAAATTGTGGTTATATTTGAGTCAAGAAATCATTTCTTATATTGCGACTAGTGGTCTTAGATGGAAGAACCTTGTCTATTTGCGTTAACATTGTCCAGCTACGACGGAAGAGGAGACGAAACTGGCAGAAAATCATTCGATTCTGTTGATTTGTTTTCAAATTGTGACATAAAGTAATTAATTAGTTTTCTTTATAGATACGTCCAAAGTCACACAAACTGACAGTACCGTGCAGTGTCATTAACATGGAGGGAGCATAATTTCAATGCTAGAACATTGTGTGGCATTGAATGTATACTGAATGTAATAAAATCTATGATTTTTGGTATACCGCAATAATAGGACGGCACTACCGCAATAATAGGACGGAATACCGCAATAATAGGACAGAGGAAGAGCTTCAGATTTATGTTAAAAAAATGTATGTTTGATTCCAAACTTTGCTTTTTTACTTTACTATACTCCAGTTAAAGGATAGTTTTAACGGTACAAAATGCAAAATACAACAATATTTAGGTTTTAGACACTGAAATACGATTTAAATTTCAACACCGTGATTAAGTCCTCCATAATAGGACGGGTACCCTAGGTATCTCAACTAAACCACAAATTAATCATTTAAGGCTGACATTTATAGTAGCAATCGAGCATTGTCAATTCCTTTACGGGCGTGTGATTGAATGTTATTTCCTGATGTATATATCTATGATAAAACTAGTTCCTAGATGCTTCGGTTAAACCAAGGTCAGCAGCACGCAAGAGGATCATCATCGAAATGCGTGTTGTTCTAATTCCAGTATAAATAATAGGCTATCAGTATAATCATCTGTTTGTTTTTGTACTGATCAATTTTCTTGTAGACTTTTTATTTCAAAGCAAGCAATGATCATACGAGAAACATACCAGACCAGACAGGCTTTGCAAAATGCAAAGCTGCTTCGTCCTTTGAGTCGCCCATAACTACCGATCAACAGGTGAAATAATTGCTTTTGACTCAATATCTCCGGCATGTGAAGCATGTTGTTATTCGAGGAGCCCACGAGAGCCCACACTTATCGACCCTCGTCCGGAGAGCATCACACCAGGAACTAATTTGCACTTGATTCGATAGCAAAAACAAGACACTTTGTTCTTCGATTGCTAATGGCGACCCTCGTCATGATGCTCGAATGCTCTCCAATCTTCTCATCGACTGCGAATGGGATTGTAGGTACACGAAATCCTCATTTTAAGAAGTCAGTTTTACGTAAATTCGGTTTGCGTAACTTTTTTTTTTTAAGAAGTTCGTTTATTAAGTTAAGACAATTTCTCTGAAACAATTTGAATTATTTTTACTTTTTTTTTTCATTCATCACAGAAAAGTTTAACCTTCTTCACCTTTTTGGCATTATGATCTCACTGGGTCAGAGGTCGCATTCGTATATCGTGTGAAAAGTGCGATGATACGAGAAGATCCTGGACCGACCGGGATTCAAACCCAGCTTTGTAGCCGTGGACTTCAACCATTCGGCTAAGGAAGGCCCCTGCTAACGCTTGTAGATCTTAATTAGGCCTGTGTTCCACTGAGTTTTTGGAGCACCAAGAACATTCATACAAAACAATACAATATTCAACTTAACTTATATAAACAGTTATGAGTCTACGCCATAATTAAAATCATTAATGAGCAGACGGCTTACGCCAGTGAACTCTAAGGCCCAAATTCAATAGAGTTCTTGAAGGACCGAACTTAATTCTTTTGTTTCACGAAATATTTTGATACAAACCAATTTAATTTACGAACCCCTGATCTAGTTCCTAAATTGAGGTTTCAGTGTACCTGTTCTGTTCCGAAGTAGGAGATCCGCTGCCGATAAGGGCCTCCGGCGAAGATGCCACGACGATGACGACGCGACGGTTTGAGATGAACAGTTGATGAGGTTAACGAGTCGAACTGTCTTCCCCTTGCGTCGGTGTGGCTTAGGATTCATTGAAAACCTGCAATTTGCCAACCTGCTACAGTGACCCGAGCAGGAACGAATAACTCGCACCGATCAATGCATACAATATTTTGGTTTTATACCGTAATTGAGAAGTTTTGTCCACAATTCAATTTGATATTTTTATGGTATTGAAAATGATTATTAAAACAATTTAAAGTACCTCTCTCAGGTATTCGAAAGTTTTTGAGGAATGCTTGAGTTATTGAATTACTTTTGAACAAATTAATTCTATATGAAACTTCATCGTGGTTGATCTAGGTAATCAATACTTAATCCGATTATCAGATTGGTGTTTGTAGAATATGCATGAGATATCTATTATTTGAGGTATGTTACCTTCTATGCAGTTCTCTATCATACCTTATTGTGGTGGTAAGTATTATCTCTAGCCATATACTTTTTCTCGGGGAGTGTTAGCGTGTGGTCTAGGGTTACCAGACGTACTCTTTTTAGAGTACATGTACTCTTTTTTGCCTTAAAAATGTGTGTACTATTCTTTTTACTAAATGGGCTTAAATGTACTCTTTTCTAGTTATTACTGACGATTGCCGAACAAAACAAATAATCTTTTGAAGAAACCAGATCTATCTCATGAAAACGGGAGATCTTACGTTTTTCGTCAAATACTAGCTTAATCGACTTGGTACGATTAACTCAATAATAATTAGAAAGTAATCATTAACTAATATATCTCACTTAATTTAGAAATTAGTTAATTATTAATTATTGAATGGGTTTTGAACCATTTGGATCAACTTTTTTTCAAGCACATTTTCTAGAAACGTTGTTTTTCAATGGTCCAGTGATTGAACAGAGCCGTGGGAACGGAAGGGTTGATCTTCCAAATATAGTATCTAAAACACGAAAATAAAATTTCAACAATTACTTAGAAAAACTTAAATGAAATACAATGCTTGAGATTCTTTTCAGATCCAAGGTTCAAAAAATCGTTCCTCTTAGCTCTAGTTAGTTCTTAGCTCCTTTACAAACAAATGTTATTCCACATTTGGTAAAGAACATTCTTTTGCTAAAGTAGGTACTAAACAAATATTTGATAGGTTAGAATTTCGCCAAAATTTGAATGGCTTTCTGCATGATATGCGTCATTATAAAAAAAAACTGAATAAATCGATTCATTCAGAATCAACGCATAGTATAGAATGCTTGCTATTTATTACTTTTTAGGATTAGCGAATGAAATAAAGATTACATTTCATGAATTCTTCAATGAAAAGATATTACAAAATATACTGCGAATGTAGGAAGATTAACTGTGAATATGAATCTGACAATTGTTTGCATTATTTAGGTCAAAACGGCGTACTTAGTGAGTATTTTCATTTTTTTACGAAATAAAACTTTTTTCGTCGATAAAGTGATTGCGAGCAATGACATTGGATTAAAAAAAGAACATGAAAATTATCAAAACAATGAAACTAGGACAAACACGTTAGTAAAAAGTTCATTTTCAAAATTTTAAACTTTTAGGCTAAGCGTACTCTTTAGTACCGTCGTGCGGGGTGACATTGGGCTTAGGGGGTGACTTTGACCGCCCTTTTCGATGCTTCTCATGGCTAGTACTGGAGTCAATAAACTAATCCATGGCCATCCAGTGGCTAATTAGAACGTATTCTTGAAGCTTGCCACATTATTTTCATTATTCTGTTTTTAGTCTGCTGTACAAATCTTGGCCCAAAGTCACCCTTATGGCCCAATGTCACCCCGCACGACGGTACTTTTTTATAGAGATGAAAAAATGTACTCTTTCCGATAAGAGCAAATATGGTAACCCTAGTGTGGTCGAGTTTGTAGCCCCCGGCAAAAATGTTCTTTGCGTTTGACATAGAGGCTTCCATCAGACGATCGATCGATCTCCAAGACCAATGGAAGTGGCTTCTTCCGCAAAGCTTTGATCGAGCTGGGTGGCTGTTATGATTTATGGATGATTTGATCAGAGACTATTAGAGACATTTCTCAAGAAAAAAAAACGTACTGGGGCAGCTGACAGTTTGATCTCATTGGGTCAAATTTATGTGGGAGTTGGTAATGAACTTGAATCTGGGAGATGAGATATCTGTATGGCGTTTGGTGTTAGAATGAAATATTGTCACGCACTTGAGCATCGAACTTCAAACGACCGTTACAAAAGACGGTTTGTAGAATAAATCGCTAGATGTAAAATAACGGCTCCAAGATATTCGAAAAAGTTGTAGCAAGGTTTGAAAACTCTTTAAAAGGATAATTTATTAACTCAAATTCTGGTTCTAGCTGGCAGATGGTCGATTGTCATCATAAGAGCATTTCCTGTGGGGGTGTTATATTGAGATATTAGTAACGATATCGAATGTTCATCAATATAGAAACATGCAGTTACATGCAATTCCGTCTACGGAACAAATGTGGCCAGTAATACTGCTTAAAAAGAATATAATAAAGTTAAAAATCCATAATCATGTAGGATTAAATTTCCATTTGTATATATTTTTCATGTAGGATACTATTTTTGTACAGTTGGCAACACTTCATCAGTAAGATAGATAAGTCTTTATATTTTCAATTAACTTCAAGTTATTCAAGTCGAATCTTCGGCAAAGTTCAATTATGGACAATATTGACAATTCGAGTAACAGTTAAAAGTTCGGCAGTCAAAATTTCGGCGAAGATCGGCGTCGGCATTCTAATTTAGTGCTTCGCCGACACATAAGGAAAGCCTTTTTCGGCGTAGCACTTCTTAAGAATGCCGACGCCGAACTTCGACAAACTTCCATTGGTGATATATCATTTTTCTTATGAACTTCGGTCTAAAGTTAATCTGCATGCACAATATGTTCTAGCTGTGTTCGGGAGAGCAAAACGCATTGCTTTTCATGCTGGCAACTCTGGTCAAACGCAACAAATAAGTGCTAAATTTTCCCTTTTGACGATAAGCTAGCCCAACAGTAAATTTTTATTGAAACGGTGAAGTGAAGTGGCGTTTTCATAGTAATCTTCATATAAACTTCAAATTACGTATGCACTCAAATTATAAAAGCCATTAACGGCGGCAACGGCGCCGACCACATCCTTACGGCCATCGAGGAAGGGAAGGATTGTTAGTTAGACAGCCATTGCTACTAGAGATCGAATAATCTTCTGCATCTCCACAGTTGTCATGGAGAGTATAAGGTCAACATCTGGGAGTCACCTATGGTTGGTGATACATGATATATTCACTGAATTTGCGATATAAATCGATAACCGCATTCTACGACAAACTACTGTCTGGTTATTTAGATTTGTGCTCTTGAAGTTTTGAGGTCTTCGATTTGATTTCACCTTAAAAGAGGAAGGTGCGTACAGAATTTTGCACCAAAAAAATAAAGCTAGGATCTCTCACGTCTCCGCAGCGCCCCCACCCCTTATAACGTGAAATAATTTTTGCACGGTCCGCAATGGAAAAAATGCATTTTTTCGGATAGTTTAATAGTAATCACTTATTATTGCAGAATGTAGCAAGGCATTGGTTTCAACCTTTAGAGTACCGACATCGAAGTTTCAAAATTTCAAAGTTTCGATCGATTTGGATGTTTTTTTTTAGGAAAAATCACAAATGAGTTATGTTTTTGATTCATGCATTTATTGTTTTGAATTTGATGGTGGTTCCGTATTTAGATCCAAATTTGTTGGGATACCTAGGGTATTTCGAAACAAAAGAGCACAACTGTATTTTTTCCGAGTTTTCGCACATCTAAACCACGAGAATAGGGCACACATACAATTTCACTCATTGAAAGACGCATTGTCTGAACGAACATGGATTAGCAGTTCAATCAAATTTGAAGTTCTCCCATGCTATGTTGTCCAGGTTTAAAACTTTTTTCAATATCTTCAAATAATTTTGAAAATACTTTCGAGGCTGAAAATGTTTTAAATTTTTGAATTTGTAGTCAGTTTCAATCCAAGAATCATAAAATGAAATAATCTCAAAACTTTTCAAAAAACCAATTTTCATAAAAATCGTCCTTTAATTCCTCCACAGATTTTTAAATACAATCATTTCTCCAGTGTTTGCTCTAGAAATCTACTGAAAAGACCTCCAGTAATTTCCATATGAGTTACTCTTAAATTTTTTTTTCCTCCAGATTTCCCATTTATTCTCCCAGCCATTTGTAGAGTAATTCCTACAAGAATTTATCTACATTTTCTCCAAAATTAAGGTGATTGTGAAACGAAGCCAAACTTTGAATTTTCAAGTGCACAAGACTGGGGAATCTGACAATAGTTGAAAACCAATCAAATTTCTTGCTTCCTGGTGGTGCCAATGGGATAAATTTTCAACGCGGAGCGCTGTTTGGTTCTCAAGTCTTGTGCTCTTGAAAATTTGAGGTGTGGCTTCGTTCTATAATCACCTTCATTTAAATCTAATATAATATAATACTTCAGCAACTACTGCAACAATTATTTTGGTAATTCGGTGACTTCACAGTCACTCCTAAGTATTCACATTCTCTCAAGGCACAAAGCATACATATGACCAATATGCTATAAATCGAAAACCATTATTTCATGTTCAATTGTAGTTAGTGACATAACATCACCAATACATTTTTTTAATACATTGCTAGGCATTTCTGAAAACAAAATTGCCTGTGGGCTTAACTCAACATTTTTGAGATTTCCACTCCTTAGTTATATCAATTTAAGAACATTCATCCATCCCCTTGAATGTTATAAAATTTGTGAACGGGCTTTTGTTAAACAAGACATACGACATTTAGGTTTATCCTTGAGAGTAAGAACAAGTTCCTAAACGAAAAGATCCCAAACCAGACCGGGATTCAAACCTGTCACCCTGAATATGGTTTGGTTGAATTCCGTTCACGCAACTAATTTTGCGCTACGGTTAACAATGCGCGTTTGGCTGAAGTAGTATTTATATATCATGTTGCAATATTTTCTTCGGCGCTAACATTAACTCCGACCACTACCTGGTGATGGTGAAACTGCGCCCAAAACTATCCGTCATCAATGATGTACGGTACCGACGCCCGCCCCGGTACAATCTCGAGCGGCTGAAACAACCGGATGTCGCCAATGCGTACGCGCAGCATCTTGAGGCAGCGTTGCCGGATGAGGGCGAGCTCGATAGGGCCCCTCTTGAGGACTGCTGGAGGACAGTCAAAGCAGTGATTAACGACGCTGCCGAAAGCAATGTCGGATATGTGGAACGGAGCTCTAGAAACGATTGGTTCGGTGAGGAGTGCCAGGAGGTTTTAGAGGAGAAGAATGCAGCGCGGGCTGCAATGCTGCAGCATGGTACGTGGCAAAACGTGGAACGATACAGACTGAAGCGGAAACAGCAAACCCGCCTATTCCGGGACAAAAAGCGTCGCCTGGAAGAGGTGGAATGCCAAGAGATGGAATTGCTGTACCGTTCTCAAGAAACGCGGAAGTTCTATCGGAAGCTCAACACATCCCGTAAAAGCTTCGTGCTGCGAGCTGAGATGTGCCGGGATAAGGATGGGAGCATTTTGACGAACGGACGCGAGGTGATTGAAAGGTGGAAGCAGCACTACCATGAACACCTGAATGGCGCAGAGAACACAGGCACATAAGGTCAGGACAACGAAGGCGATGGCTACGTCAGCACAGCGGACAGCGGAAACCAACCAGATCCCACGATGGGGGAAGTTAAGGATGCCATTCAACAGCTCAAGAACAACAAGGCCGCTGGCAAGGATGGTATCGGAGCCGAACTCATAAAGATGGGCCCGGACAGGTTGGCCGCTTGTCTGCATCGGCTGATAGTCAGAATCTGGGAAACGAAACAACTACCGGAGGAGTGGAAGCAAGGCGTTATATGCCCTATCTACAAAAAGGGCGACAAACTGAAGTGTGAAAATTATCATGCAATCACCATCCTAAACGCCGCCTACAAAGTGCTATCCCAGATTCTCTTCCGTCGTCTATCTCCTATAGCAAACGAGTTCGTGGGAAGTTATCAAGCAGGTTTCATCGACGGCCGCTCGACAACGGACCAGATCTTTTCCGTGCGGCAAATCCTCCAGAAATGCCGTAACTGCTGACTGGTTTGGTCCCGCGTTAGATGTACAATAATTCTTGTTTCAGTGTGTAAGATAAACTGAAATTATTCGATATTTATACGATTTCAACAAAATCTCAGAAGATTTATGGTGGATTCAGGGGAAATCTGAGGAATTTCTGAGGAAATCGAGGAATTTCTGAGGAAATCCCAGAAGAGTTTCTGGAGAGATATCAGGAAATCCCAGAAGAATTTATCTGGAAATCCCAGAAGGATATCTAGCAAAATTGAAACAAAAATCTAAGGAAATTCTACAAGGATTTTTGGGGAAATCCTAGAATTTCTGGGAAAATCCCAGAAAAATTTCTGGGAAAATTCCAGAAAGCTTTCTGGGGAAATCCCCGAAGGATTTCTGGGGTATTCCAGAAGGATTTCTTAGGAAATCGCAGAAGGATTGTCGTAGAAATCCCAGAAGAATTTCTGAGGAAAGCCCAGAAAATTTCTGGTTTGGAGATGAACCAGCCATGCTGAAGGTGTCTGGGTTCGAATCCCGGTCGGTCCAGGATCTTTTCGCAATGGAAATTTCCTTGACTTCTTTGGGCATAGAGTATCATCGTACCTGCCACACGATGTGCGAATGCGAAAATGGCAACTTTGGCAAAGAAAGCTCTCAGTTAATAACTGTGGAAGTGCTCATGAGAACACTACGCTGATAAGCAGGCTCTGTCCCAGTGGGGATGTTAATGCCAAGAAGAAGAAGAAGAAGAAGAAGAAGAAGAAGAAGAAGAAGAAAAAGAAGAACCAGCCACGGGCTGAAAATCTCCTTTATAAAGCTATTAGTAAAGATTGCTGGGGAAATCCCAGTAGGATTTCTTGAGGAATATCAATAGGATTTCTGGAGAATCTGGATTTCTGGAAATCCCAGAAGTATTTCTGAGGAAACCCCAGAAGGATTTCTGATTAAATCCCAGTGGATTTCTGATGAAATCCCAGAAGGATTTCTAGAAATCACAGAAAAATTTGTAAGGAAATCCTAAAAGGATTTCTGGGGAAATACCAGAAAAATTTCTGGGGAAATCCCAGAAGGATTTCTGGGGAAATTCCAGAAGGATTTCTGTGAAAATACCAAAAAGGCTTTCTGGAGAAAATTAAGAAGGATTTTTTGGAGAAATCTCAGAAGAATTTCTTAGAAATTCCAAAATGGTTTTTTGAGAAACCCCATAAGAATTTCTTGGGAAATCCTAGAAAAATTCTGGGGAAATCCCAGAAGAATTTCTGAGAAAACCCCAGAAGGGAAACTCCATAAGGATTTCTAGGGGAAATCCCAGAAGAATTTATGGGGAAAACCCAGAAGCATTTCTGAGAAAATCTAAGAATATATTTTTGATAAACTCCATTGAGATTTCTGGGGAAATCCCAGAAGGATATCTTTGGAAATTCCAGAAGGATTTCCGGAGAAATCTCAGAAGGCTTTCTGGGGATTTTTTTCAAGGATGTTTTGGAGGAAACTTAGAAGAATTAAGAAATTCCAGAATGTTTTTTGAGAAACCTCATAAGGATTTCTTGGAAAATTCTAGAAGAATTCTGGGGAAATCGCAGAAGAACTTCTGAGGAATTCCCAGACGGATTTTTGGGGGAATCTTAAAAGAATTCTGGGGAAATCCCAAAATGGTTTCTGTGGAAATCCCAGCGGCATTTCTGGGGAAATCCCAAAAGGTTTTCTGGAGATATCTTAGAAGAATTTCTAGAGAAAATCCAGAAGGATTTCTGGGAAAATACCAGAAGGATTTCTGGGAAAATACCAGAAGGATTTCTGGGAAAACCCCAAAAGGATTTCTGGAGAAATCCCAGAAAAATTTCTGATGAAATCCCAGAAGGATTTTTTGGGAAATCATTGAAGGACTTCTGGAAAAATCTCAGATAGATATCTGAATAAAACCCTGAAGGGGAAATTTTAGAAGGATTTTTTGGAGAAATCTCAGAAGAATTTTTTAGAAATTCCAGAATGACCTTTTGAGAAGAAGCTAGTTCGGTTTTCGAGTCGCCGGAGTGACGTCCATTTTTCTGCCACGCGTTTTGTTTGCTGGGCAGTGCATTTGAAGGCCCAAGCAAGATAGTTCGGTTTTCGCGTCGCCGGTGAGACGTCTATTTTTCTGCCACGCGTTTTGTTTGCTGGGCAGTGCATTTGAAGGCCCAAGCAAGATAGTTCGGTTTTTGCGTTGCCGGAGTGACGTCTATTTTTCTGCCACGCGTTTCGTTTGCTGGGCAGTGCATTTTAAGGCCCAAGCAAGCTAGTTCGGTTTTCGCGTCACCGTGTGTATATCAAGTATGCTGATAAAGTTGCTTATGGCTGCTTAGTCAGGGATGAAGGATCAATTTGGTGAGCTCGTTTCATGCTTTCATTTTTAATGTATATTTTATTGTGAAACACTTTTTAATCATGACAACGATAGAAAAGTCACTTTTATGTATAGTTTTTTTTTAACAAAACATGAATGTTTTTTCACAATAAGTGTCGGCAAAAACTCTTGTAATTGTTTAAAAAGTATTCAAATACACATACCTTACCTCTTATCCAACATTTTTCATTACAGAAATCGTTTTGAATGTGTCGTGACGATATATAATTTAATTTCAATTCGCTGAAACTAAGTTTTCCTGACCCGAACAGCGTTCAATTACATCGCTGTTAGAAACGCGACACTTCGATCGAAACACGTGCTATCGAGCAAACATTCACCAACAGAATGAATCTTCCCGGGCTGTCGTGTTGCCTTCGAACCTCTACCGACGATCGGTAAGGTACCGAGTCAACAGCAGCCGCGCCTACGCTGAGCGCGCTACAAGCCGAGGTACAAAACGACGACGTTGCGGAGACTTTAAACCTCACCCAGTAGCGGTACAGCTTGCGTTCGTTTCTAGCTTCGTTTTTTTTTTTCATTGGTCTCTCCGACACGAGCCGCAGTTTATGTCCTCTTCTTCCACGTTCATTTCCGATACACACACCGCGTCGTTGCCAATCATCCGAACTTCTAGATAAGCTCTCCCCCTTTCTCTCATTCTACTAATCATGCCGAAAGTATCCCACTCGACCCGAACACAACCACATGTCAAAGCTCTCGGCACATCCAGCAGAGTCATATTACGTGGCTAATTCGTTTTACTATAGCATGTTTCGATTCAATGTTGCACACGCTAAAATTGACCACATGTTTTATTACAAATACCATTTTAATTTATCTCCAATCAAATATAAAACCATTATCTACTACAATATTCCCCTCCTCTACTCTCTTTTAAGTCCCATGTTTATGTTTTTAGATCTTCTTAATTACTTGATCTACTTTCGTTTGTTTTGAGTTTTCATTGTGAATGCAGCATTGAGGTATGCATTTTTTTTAATTATAAATTGTCAGCGTCAATCGATAAAACGATTGCACGCAATCTATTCTTGGTGTTCAATCGAATCAAATTTCAAATTCAATAGATTTTCTATTTTATTCTAAATAACCTAAATCCAATCCCCATTCTTATAAAAATCTTAATTTAATTCTAATCCAGTCCAAATCCAATTCAAATTCAAATCCAATCCAAATCCAAATCTCTTCCAAATCCATTTAAAATCCAATTTAAATCGAAATCAATCCAAATCCATTCATATTTCAGTCGAAGTCCAATCCATATCTAATTTACATCCAATCCAAAATCTGTCGAAATTCAAGTTTGTCAAATCAAACGCAAATCCAATCCCAAAACTAATCTAAACTCAAATCCAATCTAAATCCAGATCCAACCCAAGTCCAATCGAATTCCAATCCAAATCCAAATCCAATCCAACCCAAGTCCAATCCAAATCCAATCCAAATCCGTTCCAAATCCAATCCACTCCAAATCCAATCTGAATCAAATCCAAATCCATTCCAAATCCCAATCCAATCAAAATCCAGATCCAACTCAATTCCAATTCAAATACAATTCAAATCTAATAAATATCCAAATCCAATTCAAATTCAAATTCAATCCAAATCCAATTCAAATGCAATCCAAATCCAAATCTCTTTTAAATCCATTTAAAATCCAATCCAAATCGAAATCAATCCAAATCCATTGAAATTTCAGTCCAAGTCCAATCCTTATCTAATTTACATTCAATCCAAAATTTGTCGAAATTCAAGTTTGTCAAATCAAACGCAAATCCAATCCCAAAACTAATCTAAACTCAAATCAAATCTTATCTAATTTGATTCAGTCCAATACAATGTAATCTAATCAAAATCTAGTTCATATTTAAATCCAAATCCATAGCCAATCAAAATTCATCTCGATTCCAACATAATCTTACCCAAATCATACCAAATCGAAAAATAAACCAGTCAAATCTCTTCCAAATCCATTTAAAATCCAATCCAAATCAAAATCAATCCTAATCCATTCAAATTTCAGTCCAAGTCCAATCCATATCTAATTTACATATAATCCAAAATTTTTCGAAATTCAAGTTTGTCAAATCAAACGCAAATCCAATCCCAAAACTAATCTAAACTCAAATCCAATCAAATCTAATTCAAATCCAAATCCAATCTAAATTCAATCCAAATACAATTCAAATGCAATCCAAATCCAAATCTCTTTCAAATCCATTTAAAATCCAATCCAAATTGAAATCAATCCTAATCCATTCATCTAATTTACATCCAATCCAAAATTTGTCGAAATTCAAGTTTGTCAAATCAAACGCAAATCCAATCCCAAAACTAATCTAAACTCAAATCAAATCTTATCTAATTTGATTCAGTCCAATACAATGTAATCTAATCAAAATCTAGTTCATATTTAAATCCAAATCCATAGCCAATCAAAATTCATCTCGATTCCAACATAATCTTACCCAAATCATACCAAATCGAAAAATAAACCAGTCAAATCTCTTCCAAATCCATTTAAAATCCAATCCAAATCAAAATCAATCCTAATCCATTCAAATTTCAGTCCAAGTCCAATCCATATCTAATTTACATATAATCCAAAATTTTTCGAAATTCAAGTTTGTCAAATCAAACGCAAATCCAATCCCAAAACTAATCTAAACTCAAATCCAATCAAATCTAATTCAAATCCAAATCCAATCTAAATTCAATCCAAATACAATTCAAATGCAATCCAAATCCAAATCTCTTTCAAATCCATTTAAAATCCAATCCAAATTGAAATCAATCCTAATCCATTCATCTAATTTACATCCAATCCAAAATTTGTCGAAATTCAAGTTTGTCAAATCAAACGCAAATCCAATCCCAAAACTAATCTAAACTCAAATCAAATCTTATCTAATTCGATTCAATCCAATACAATGTAATCTAATCAAAATCCAATCAAAATCTAGTTCATATTTAAATCCAAATCCATAGCCAATCAAAATTCATCTCGATTCCAACATAATCTTACCCAAATCAAACCAAATCGAAAAATAAACCAGGTTCAATACAAATTCCACTAACAACTTATTTTAATTAAAACCCAATCCAAATTCAATTTAAATCCATTCCTAATTCAATACAGATCGAATTTTCATCCCACTGCAAAAAATACTCAAGTATTAACAGATGAGGCACGCGTTCATTCCTTTGCATGTGTTGATTAACAAATTCCTTTCACATATCAATGAATGTGGCAAGCGTTCATTGAGCAGTGAAATTAGAGAAATTCCACATTCCCCCAACGTATTAGGTATATTCTTAGATTTGTCATTTACTCAAACTTGTTTTCTTTGTTCCTTCTATTTTAGTTTCTGCCTCAGAGACCTCTCGCTCTGGCATCCTAGTATTTCATCTCAGAGACCTCTCGCTCTGGCATCCTAGTATTTCATCTCAGAGACCTCTCGCTCTATTCTTTAAGCTTCTTTTTGTTCACACATATCGGAGACCTCTCGCTCCGGCCATTACAAAATCATGCTGTCTTCAGAGGCCGCTCGCTCTGATTTTTTTTTCGGAAACTCTTGCTTCGAAATTTACGTTTTTTTTCACATAACTTTTACACCACCGGTAGTTTCGTTAATTACAAACACAATTGTAATATTTCACCCACGTGGCTTGACAGCAGGCCGCCATTTTTTTCGTTCCATCCGTCTACTGCTAGATATTTCAAGTTCCAATGATGAGCTTGATAAACCAGAAGAATACTTACAGGACGGGAGCATTGGCTGCGCCATTGTCGTGACGATATATAATTTAATTTCAATTCGCTGAAACTAAGTTTTCCTGACCCGAACAGCGTTCAATTACATCGCTGTTAGAAACGCGACACTTCGATCGTAACACGTGCTATCGAGCAAACATTCACCAACAGAATGAATCTTCTCGGGCTGTCGTGTTGCCTTCGAACCTCTACCGACGATCGGTAAGGTACCGAGTCAACAGCAGCCGCGCCTACGCTGAGCGCGCTACAAGCCGAGGTACAAAACGACGACGTTGCGGAGACTTTAAACCTCACCGAGTAGCGGTATAGCTTGCGTTCGTTTCTAGCTTCGTTTTTTTTTTCATTGGTCTCTCCGACACAAGCCGCAGTTTATGTCCTCTTCTTCCACGTTCATTTCCGATACACACACCGCGTCGTTGCCAATCATCCGAACTTCTAGATAAGCTCTCCCCCTTTCTCTCATAAGCATAAGCATAAGCATAAGCATAGATGACCGTACAATTCGTAGTTGCTACTCCGTGATTGACCAGAACAATCGAAGTTGCACAGGGAATTAATGAATGGGGCTTGGGATTAGCTTACCATTCTTCAATGTGCACAAATCGAGAGCTCAAATTTAAAAGTCAATAACGGCGCCGGCCACGTCCTTACGGTCATCGGGGAAGGGAAGGAATGTTAGTGTGACTACCGTTGTTACTAGAGACCGAGATCACCTCTGCATCTCCACGGTTGTCATGGAGAGGATATTGGGTTAGTGGGATAAGGTAAAGATCTGGGAGTCACCAATGTTTGGTGATGCGAGCCATGATATAATCACGCCTAACCGGATTCGCCAAATAATTCGATAATCGCATTAAACGCCGAACAAGTGTTCGTCACTCGCCCACGCAAGAGCAAGCGACGCGATCAATAGATCAAACACTACTAGCGATCCGCGGTGCTTTTTCATTTCTCTGAGCGAACGACGCGCGACAAGTTTGATCCTGCCCCCATCGCCCGCCCCCGCAGGAGCAAGCGTCAAGGTCGAAGGATCAAACACTACTTACGAACCGATCACTTTTTCACCGCTTCACTACCGACGCGCGACATATTTGATCCTGCCCTCATCACCCGCTCCCGCAGGAGCCAGCGTCAAGGTGGAAGGATCAAACACTACTAACGAACCGATCACTTTTTCACCGCTTCACTACCGACGCGCGACATGTTTGATCCTGCCCTCATCACCCGCCCCAGCAGGAGCAAGTGTCAAGGTCGAAGGATCAAACACTACTCTATTCAAAAGATGTTTTTATTGATGACGAAAACTGAAAATTACATGTATATATTTTAAATTATATGAAACAGGAATAATGCCGACACTTGTAGTGACGAACTATACATAGTTTGTTTGAAAATTACATATGAGTATTACTGTGCATTTTGTTTCGATATGGTACAAGATTTAAAAAATACGTCAACATTCACAATGTCGAACAATTCAAAAGATAATTTTTAATAACGTATAAAAGAGACAAATATATGCATATTGAAATTGTATAAGAAAAAAACATAATGCCGACACTTATAGTGACGAACCATACAAAGTTTGTTTTAAAATTACTTAAAAGTTACGCTTTCAAGAAAATATATGTTATCACAAGAATGAAACGAACTCACCAGTTGGTAATCCATCCTCGACTGAACACAAAACTGATACTGACAGCAAAACTTCTTGGCGTTCCGAAAACAAACCGTCTTGCTTGTGCCTTCCAAATACCTACCCAGCAAGACGCTCCAAAACAGAAAAAAAAATCTTAGGAGCCGAAAACACGCGCGAAACCGTGAGCCAAATCTATCGGACGACGCAAAACCGAACTGTCCTGCTTGGGCTTCACGAAGCACTACCCAGCAAGACGCTTGAAAACAGGAAAAAAAAAAAAATATCCGGCGACGAAAACATGCGCGAAACCGTGAGCCAAATTTATCGGACGACGCAAAACCGAACTGTCCTGCTTGGGCTTCACGAAGCACTCATAAGCTCTCCCCCTTTCTCTCATTCTACTAATCATGCCGAAAGTATCCCACTCGACCCGAACACAACCACATGTCAAAGCTCTCGGCACATCCAGCAGAGTCATATTACGTGGCTAATTCGTTTTATTATAGCATGTTTCGATTCAATGTTGCACACGCTAAAATTGACCACATGTTTTATTACAAATACCATTTTAATTTATCTCCAATCAAATATAAAACCATTATCTACTACAGAATGGTTCGACACTGAAAGTGTAGACTTACTTTAGGAACACGTTGTCTTTAGTGACTAATAGGTGACTGTTTGAACTAATGCTGCATGGATCGCATCACTTACCAAGGTGAATCCTGATTATGTAGCTTTTGAACCCTCCCCACTAACAAATTCCTCCCTGTGACAACCATGGAGATGCAGAGGTGATCTCGGTCTCTAGTAACAATGGATGTCACACTCATAATCCCACCTTTCCCCGATGACCGTAAGGACGTGGCCGGCGCCGTTATTGACTTTATAATGTTTGGAGTTCTCGAAAGTGTACATTGAAGATGGAAAGCTATTCCCAAGCTACATCTGTTGGTTTCTTGTACAACTTCGATTATTCTGGTCAATCACGGAGTAGCAACTACGAATTGTACGGTCATCAATGCTTATAATATGCTTATGCTTATCATGTTGCAATATTTTCTTCGTTGAATTTTTCCATAGTTTTGTGAAATTAAAATTGAAATAAAAAGAATCACAATTATTACAAATCTTTAAAAAGTGCACAAAATTACGCCCCGAGATGCACGGTAATTGAGAGTGTGTAGTTTGATTTTTTGCGGCAGTTTAGTTCTCTTCGTCATGGGACATATTTGTCACCCAAATCGACTGAAGTTTAGTAGTTAAATGCACAATCTTGCCATCCTCATTTTTATCCTGATCTTTTTTCCATGCTGCATCTATCCTTTGGGGCAATAACCAGTCCTCGAGAAGGTTTAGGGAATCCTTTACTGGAACGCTGGGAAAAAGAGCCGTTACGTCGTAAGAAACCATCACCTCGTCATCCTCGCGTCGAAATACGCGTATCTGTCAAAAGATACAAACTCTAGTGGAATTAAATGGTAAAGTACTAAATCCGGTTTTTCATCTACTTATGGGTAGATTGGAGTGTATTGTCTCTCGAGTAAAAAAGTCTTTTAATGAGTTCCAGTCGACCGAGCGGCGGGAGTTGAAGAAGATCGAAGACAGCTGACCCTGTGAAGGTCCGGAAGGTGTTTGATATTTCCAAGCGACGCGACTTTGAATGCCAAGTGTTCATCCTGGTTCGTTCAGCAAACCACGAAACGAGCTGGGCTTCGTGTATTCAAGGTCCGGAAGACACCGAACCGGCTTGATCAACAAAACACGGCGGCCAAATCCCGCGCAAGGAAGCTGTATCGAGAGTGATTAACGAAACCGAAATGTGTGGTTATGGGTGACGAAACCTACATCAAGGCAGACGCAAAGCAGATACCGGGACTGGAGTTCTTCGTTGCCAAATAACGGTTTGATGTTCCGGAAGAAAAATATTAACAAATTCACAAAAAAATACTTGCTCTGGCAGGCCATATGCCAATGCGGTAAACAGAGTAAACCATACATTACAACGGGTGCCATTAACAGCGAAGTTTACTGCACTGAGTGCCTGAGAGAAAGCACGAATGAAAGTGACCAAAAAGGTTGGCTCCACCATTGCACAACATGTAATGAGGGGTCTTAAGGGAAAGGTGAATTAAATAATTATGCCAAAACATAATCCATATGTACCAGTTATGGACATGGTGGTTCCCTTTTTCGACATACGGGATCGCTGGAATGTCTTCACATTTTGAAAAGCTTTTTGTGTTGTATTTGTTAGATATAAGATGTATGTTAATGTTAATGTTCAAAAATATGTCAAATGTAAAAGTTATCGAAATTTCGCGTATGGCCAAAAAGGGAACCACTATGGCCATAACTGGTATACTTTCCCTGCAAAAGTTCATTCCTGAATGTTTCAAGAAAATCGGACTTAAAAAAAATTTTTGGCGAACACTTCTGTCTAATGCATTTTTGTTTTTCAAGTACATGCCTTATGAAGTGCATCAGACATTAATCACTTGATCAAGGGGCGAATCAAGCATGAATCACTTGTAAAGGAAGTGAATCTGACGTGAATCACTTGGATCTCGAGCGAACCAAACCTGTTTCACTTGAACATGGAGAGAATGTGACATGTTATTTCAATATGGATAGAAGCAAACCTGAATCTCTTGAATATGAAGTGAATGAAATCCGAAACACATGAATATGAAGTGAATAAGACATTGATATGAAATTAATTAAACATTATTCACTTGAAAATAAAATATATGAATCTTGAATCACTAGGATATGAACTGGTTCTGACTTGAATAATTTGAGTGTGATGTAAGTCAGGCCGGAATCACTCGCATCTGAAATAAGTCATACCTGAATCGGTAGAATATGAATCAGATCTGAAAAAAAAGAATATACAATGGATCAGACCTGTATCACTTGAGTATGATATGATTCTGAACTCAATCACTTCCACTTCCAAAAGCCACAGGCTTTCTGAACAACATTTTTCTCAGTATATCTTATCAAAATCATGAGATATAATTCCATAACTGAATGTTTCATATCTTGAAATCGAGTTGACGAATCGGAATAATAGTTGGCTTTTATGGCTACCTTGGATCGCATCAAAACTGATTATATCTTGAAAACTTATTCGAACAGACTCAAGTCAAAAAAGTATACAAACTTACTTTATTGATTCTACCTGTTTCGCAGACGAAATTCTACAACGTTTAATTTCCGGATTTACAAAACGACGAAAGTAAGATTTTCAACTTTCGCAACCTAACCACCATTTTCGCTGCTCCGCTGTGACAAAGTGACTTAACCACGAATCAAAACAAAACACTACTTGAGTCGATTTTACACTGGTACAAAAACGTCGCAAGTAACTGAATAAAACGGCTTATCATTTGGTCATAATTTTGTTGTGGGAAATAAAAGAAACTCCCTAGTTTTTGAGCGTGAGATCATTGTATGCAAAATTTACGAAATGTACACGGCGAAAAAAAATGTTAAAAAGGTGATTCATTTTAAAACAGTTTTAGAAGACAGGTTGTGATGATTCTGCATTTTCTCAAAACCGTATGGAAGTACTTACGTCGATTTGAAAAAGTAATCGAGATATGTGTTATAAAGTGATGATTCTTTTAATTTCTAGTTCAAAATGTTCAATTTCACATGCTAACTAGTGCCTAACGGAATTCCTTGACAGTCTGAACAACTGAAATTTCCATTTCATCTGGGTTACAATGCAGTACTAGCTTAAATTCTCGATGTCACATGTTCACTTTGTAACAATAGCGCAACCTGACGGCAACATTATAAATCAAACGGTTTGCCTTGTGGATGCCCTTGACTTTCTGAGCAACTTTACCGAAGACTCGAACTTTCTATCTTATCTAGATTTTTTTCGCACAAGCGCATTTATTGGCAAAATTTGAATCAACTCGTTTAGCTTCTGAATATTCTTGTCTTTCTGAACAACTTTGCTAAGGACTTGAGTTCTCTATCTCATGTGGATCACAAGAATGTCACTAGCGCCACATAGCGTCAAAATTGCGAATCAATCTATTTGCTTTCCGTATGTACTTGATCTGCTGAACAACTTGCTGTTGAGTTGTCCCATGACACTACGAAAACCTGGGACTTCTTAGTAACAATAGAAGCATTCCAAGCATGGAAGTCCGTTCGATAATGAGGATTCTCGCACGTTCATTGAATGCCTGCAATGGCCAATCTTTGAAGAGTTAGTACATACAGCGTCCATTTTTATCACTTGTGCCATGTTTAACCTTGATTGGAATTCAAGTATTTTAACCAACTACAACTACTTCTCTATCTTTATTAACGAGATTTTTAGCTCTGGGCTAGTTCATCTCGGGACCGACGGCTTTACTTCCCTTCCGAATGAAGTCGTCACTACAACATTTTTTTGTCATAAGTGACTATCTCGGGGATGGGATTCAATCCCACCCAGACAACCCCAATCTAGTAGAAAACCAAAAAACAAGTGCTTTACGTGAAAAACCTGTGGAAATACAAGCGAATGAGTCAAATGTATGAGCCAACTCATGCATGATATTTTGGATACTGATTTGCATGACCTACACCTCAAACGTGAATAATCTCAAGAAAGAGTTACGAAAATATGAGTTCTTCGCAACGCTGGATGATTTTACGGTTCGATTCGGTAAATCTAACCTCGTAACGCACCATGTAAAGGTGATCTACCTGCGTTATGGGACCAGTTCATCCTCAAATTGATGAATACATTCTGCCAGAAGTATTAACTGGAATTTTCACAAAGTTTTTTTTTATAATCTACCTATATTTCATTGTAGAATTTCTTGTGCTACTTTCCCCCGATTGTCGGGTTTTCGATTGTAGTTTCTCCAAAAGCCAGGATTTCGAATATCACTTCACCGAATATCCCGTTTCTCCAAATCATATTTTTTCGTAATCAATTACGTAACGTGTCCCGTAAAGAAGAGTTCATCGGTGGTTCTTTTCAGTTTCATTGTTCTCAGTATTTTTGGAAATAGGTATTTCCACTCGAAGCTTGGTATTACGATATCGCAAGGAACCGTCGTAAGAGAGAAAAGTCGTTATAAAGAATATATATAACATCAAAATATTTTTCAATATCGCTATAGAGAGAATTTGTCGCTATAAAAGTTGTCGTTAAAACGAACTTCTGGTCTGGTTTCAATTCCCGGTCGGTTCAGGTTCTAAGCTAGAAGCTTAGTGAAGACATATAAGCATATCTAGAAGCAGGCTCTGAGGAAATGTGATGCGAAGAAGAAAAAGAATCATATTTCACATCTACTTTTTCAGAAAGCCGTTTCAAGCGACTGGAACATCATCACCAATAATGAGTCATTGCACTTGCGACCAAATCTCTAGGATGTAATTGTCAATAACCATCATCATCACCCACACAATCCATTCTCCTATTCAAGCCACCCGCTGTGACAATCTTAGTTCCGCAATACTGGTAGAATGGAATCTTGTTCTTCGGCAAATACTTCATGCTTTAGGTTTCCCCCGAACCCTTCCCATAACATCTTCGGAGAATCACGAATAACATCATGCATTCCATTCGCTAAGCATCCGATACCGGATTTCATCAACTATACCTACCCATATCTGGATATTGGAAACCGTTCACGATCAAAACCGATCGTCATCGATGATGAGCGACATTTGACAAACGGAAGGAATTTCGAATTCAGCCTTTTCGATGATGCTCCCATGATCGACATTGTAACGAAACCAAACCTCAGACCGTGAGGAACCGCATAAGGTTGGGTTGATCCTTCACTGTCGCACAGTGGCTGCTCTTCATACAAATGTAGGCTAAAAGTACAAATCTCACTCGAATCGTTAAAAAAAATTAAAAAATGGTTTATAAGCGTAACTTGATTTTTAAAAGCTGTTGAAAATTGTAGCCAAAACAAAAACAAATCCCAAACGATTATCAGAATTGATTCAGGATAACGTATTTCGTCAATTGAATTAATAAAATCTTACCAACATGAATGTTAAATGAAGTGTAATCATGTTCATAACAATTTGAAGAAAAAATATTATAGGCAAACTTTTTCTAGTTTTTTAATATATTCCGGAACTGACGATGATGAACATGTGCGTTCCATAAAAAAAATCTGATGATCTTATGATCTTACTCGCTTTGTAACAAAAATATGATTTTTCATATCCAGGCGCAAATGAAGCCATGGTGCATCGAATAGTAAAGCCTGTCAACGATAAATTTCGGACACGGATGGCGGGTGTACCACAGAAAGTTCGAGAATTTTACAGAAAGAAGGATTAACATCCTTGTCAACTGTTTATTTTGTAGATATAACTCTTTTATTCTGAAATAAACAATTGTTTTTGTTGAGTTACTCATAAACTTTTTTTTGCTGCCATTATTTGGGTGTCCGAAATTTAACGTGGACAGGCTTTATAGAACATAATACATTGTGGGTGATTGGGGCCCAGATAGCCGTAGCGGTAAACGCGCAGCTATTCAGCATGACCATGCTGAGGGTCGTGGGTTCAAATCCCGCTGGTCGAGGATCTTTTCGTAAAGGAAATTTTTCTCGATTCCCAGGGCATAGAATATCTTCGTACCTGCCACACGATATACACATGCAAAAATGGTCAATCGGCAAAGAAAGCTCTCAGTTAATAACTGTGGAAGTGCTCATAAGAACACTAATCTGAGAAACAGGCTTTGTCCCAATTGGGACGTAACGCCAGAAAGAAGAAGAAGAACATTGTGGGTGAATGATCATTGTAGATCGTTTTCCTAGTATTACACAAGCTTTGGAAAACATAATATATGGTATATTCTTTCGAATGGGACCGGTTGAGCTAGGATGAAAAATTGTACTGAAGTAGCGGTTTTGATTGAACACCAAGAAATTAAAAAAAAATCAAAAAGATTAACTCTACGTTTTTTACTTTAGGCCGGTTTTGAGCCACTGTGCATCGTCGTTTCGGAGTTCTATCTTCAGGACACCAATCCCTCGCTGTCACGCGAGTGGCGGCAAGGCGAGCCTCAATGTTGCGCTACTCCCACCGAAAGTCGCATTCGGGCTAGCGAATCGATTTGGTTTGGCGCGTTCCGAGCCGTCATTTGGCAGAGGTGGCCCTCCGAAAAGGCCCCCAAGGAATGTTTGGCGAACTTTTGTGTCGTCTGTCTGTCGTGTTTGTCGGTCTGCTGCACTCAAGGCAGGATTGATTAATGTTTGAGATTAGTTTAACATTTTATTGAAATGGATTTGCGGGCCTCACGTCTCCCGGGCAGTGTTGGTAGGGATGAGACAAATAATGATTGAAGGTATGCTTTGAGTTATGGCTACGGGTGGCAGCACTGTTGCTGGGAAAATCTGTCACAAATTTAGAACGATGACGATCTGGTTAGGAAATATCTGACAGACGGTGAGGAAATTTTCAACAAATGAAGACTAGGGTTTTTGTCTAACAAATGAAGGAAGAGTTCTGACGTGGATTTGTATCATTAAATAGATTTGAGGCTTGGGGCCCAGATAGCCGTAGCGGTAAACGCGCAGCTATTCAGCATGACCATGCTGAGGGTCGTGGGTTCGAATCCCGCTGGTCGAGGATCTTTTCGTAAAGGAAATTTTCTCGATTCCCAGGGCATAGAGTATCTTCGTACCTGCCACACGATATACACATGCAAAAATGGTCAATCGGCAAAGAAAGCTCTCAGTTAATAACTGTGGAAGTGCTTATAAGAACACTAATCTGAGAAGCAGGCTTTGTTCCAGTTGGGACGTAACGCCAGAAAGAAGGAGAAGAAGATTTGAGGCTTCGTTCTTTCTCAGCAACAAAAATGAAATATTTCTTTTAAGAGTTCCACCTCCGTTGCATGATGAAATTAAGTAAGACGATATCATATGATCTATTTTAGTGTAGTGCATTGGTTGGAACATTTCTTGATAAGGTATGTTCCTTATGACTGGGAAGGAACGAGATTGTTTGTGATTGAACGACTGGGCGAATATTTATTACAACTCGTTCGCAATGTTTTTATAACGTTGCTACAAATTTGATTATTTTTTAATGTATTCGAATCCTCTGAGCAGAATCTCAATAAAGAAACTAAAAAGTTGATTGTACCTTTTAATTCCGCCCTAAATGCTTATCTTTGACAGATACGAGTATTCCGACTACCACTTGCAGTCTTCTTCAGTGTCAGTTACTCGTATCTACTCACTGGATACTGGATACGAGTAACTAACACTGAAGAAGGCTGCAAGTGGTAGTCGGAATACTCGTATCTGTCAAAGATAAGCATTTAAGGCGGAATTAAAAGTGCAATCTACAAATTTGAAGCTTTTTCTTTGAAAATTTATTATTTCTACCATTACTTCCACGCTTAAACTCGTTCATAATAATTACTGTTTGAATTTGGAAATCTAAATAAACTATTTTAGTGTAATCTTGTTTTCGCTGAACGATATAACAGAAAAACGTAATTAAATATTCAACGTTCTTGGAAATAGTAAAGCAGCATCCATGTAACGCTAAAATTGGAAATTTTCAGAAACCTTCAACCCGCCATCGATAACGCTTTTTGTATAAACATTTCAAAATGGTCAAAAATGGGTCGCATGAGTCAACTCCCTGCGTCCCTGCTGCCCTTCAAGCGTTGCGTAATTTATGGATGGCGCATTAAACATAGCTTGTGATCCACAAAACAATGGCCATAACATTGCGGGATGTGATTGGCTGTAGCCAACGACGAAAATGTTTTAGTTGGTTCGATGAAGTGTGCAAGTGATTGACAGACATGAAGAACGCTGCCATACTTTAAGCTATCCGCTTCTGTTTATTGATTTCTTAAGCTGGCTCCCGCTCGCTCTCTTTGGTCCTCCTGTCTCCCCCGGCGACGGAGGTTATCCATTAGTTCCGGTGGGGGGAAATTGCCGCACTGTGGGGCCCTGTCTACCGGCGGATATCGCAGGGGAAATTTCACGCACAGTCTTCGTCTCCGGGTTGTAGAGGTGGTCCGACAGTTCCGGTTTAAGGGTGACGTCCGCACTGTAGGTGCCCTACATACCCGAAGCTCCTCTTCATTATTCGTCGACTGGCTTGTCAGGTGCCGAGGTCGGTCCGACAATTCTGTCCGACAATATTTGGAGGATGGCTTCCCGTTCGTTGACGCTCCGACGACCCGAAGCCCAGCACTGATCTTTACGCTTCATGTCGCTGCTCTACTCTCCACTTCCGCTGTAGTGTCGACATTATCTGCGTTACTGTCCTGTTCACCGCATTCCACTGATTCGCGTCGTTGCACATCCGTTGGATGACATTGTCGACCATCGTCACCAAGAATGACTTTCATCCAGGCTTCTTCCTTGCTCTTGACTTATCCTCTTTCTCCCTTTTTTTAATGATGATGGCTTTTAATGATCAACTACAAAAGAGAAGCGATTTACCCACACACATACTGAGCGTACTTGATCTGCGGGATGAGGAGTTTACACGTTTGTCTTTGCTTATTTTCATTCCCTCATTGGTAACGAGTTTGTTTTGACAACCTCAGTGCTTAAAAGAGGAAGAGATTATTTTCTCCCTTTCTCAGTTAGGCGGAGAGCATCCCATTTCTCAGTTCGGGGAAGAGCATTTCCTGACAGCTCTTCGTTGTCTCTTTGTAGCTCTTTGCCCAAATAGACAAAAAGGAAAGCGAAATCATGCTCTTGCGTTCACGGAGAAACCAATCTCAGTTCAACCCAAACCCAAAAGCAATGATGATGTGTTTGCAGAGCTTCGCAGTAAGCTAGAACTGTCAAATGGAAGATGTGCGTTTGAATAGAGCCAACGTTTCTCTCCACTCTCTCAGCCACGGATTATTCAACCAACATCGAATGCTGACTCATAATTGTTGTGAGCGTACGAGGTCACTCCATCTATCAGATCAAGATGAGCAAAATAAAGCCTGCTTTCATCTCCTCTCGTTCCAGACCGAACCGCGGGCATGCGGGCCGAGAATAGAGTCCTGAGGAACGCCCGCCGTAATTTGAGTACTTTTTACTTCTAGGTCTGGGTCGTATATCAGTAACCGGTTTTGAAAATAGCTCTTCAGAATCCGGCAGATGTACTCTTATGCTATGCAACGAATCGGCGATTGCTTTCCAGCTAGCGCAGTTGAAAGTGTTGCCGCATGCTTCGTAAGCTTGTTCCGTATCTAGTAGGCATATCGACCCATACGCTGAAGATTCGCCAAGCGGTTTACCCAGCTTTGGCAGCTACACCAAATTTGTCGCTTCCAGGAGTCTGGAAAGCTGCCATCGTCAATGCAGTTCTGTAGTGTGGCCCTGAACATATTGGGGTTTTCGAGGATCGCTGTTTTCAGAGCCAGATTTGGGATTCCGTCTGGTCATGGGGCCTTCTTTGTGTCCAAGGCTTTCGCTACACCGATCAACTCCTCATTTGTTACTCGAGATTCTTCGTAGTTTCCATCCTGCACTCCGTAAGGAGTGGGCGGCCAGTCCGTCAATAATGACGTTTATTCTCTCCGGGCACTTTTCCGGTGACATGGTTGGTCCTTTTAACCTCGCCATGGCTACTCTGTACGCGTCGCCCACGGATTCGCGTTTACTTTGTCGTAGAGTTCTTGAAGACAAGCTTTTTTACTTAGTCTGATTTCGCTTTTAAGAACGGATCTGGCCGCTCTGTAAACTAGTCTACGTTCCTCTGTTTCAGCGTTGTTGCAAGCCCGCTTCATTCTTCTTCTGGCTCGTAGGCAGCTTCCACGTAGATCGATAATGATCGAGTTCCACCAGTAGGCTGGACGGCGACTGTTAGCTGGTTTCCCAACTCCCGGCATGGTTGCTTCGCACACACGAGTTAGTGCTGCCGTCTGCACTGAGGTTCAAAGTGATGTGTTCAAGTCTAAGCGCTTCGACGAATACGTCCTTCTTGAAGTCCGCAGTATTCCATCTTCGTACGTCTGTCTGACTTTCGCAATACACTGGCTGGAACCTGTCCCTGATGCGGTACCGGATAGTATGGTGGTAGCTACCGGTATACTCTTGGTACACTCTCCAGTTATGTGTCTTGCTAGCCCCGGACTGCAGAGAGTAAGGCTCTCTGCCTTCCTGACGAAGTGTGTTAATGGTACATTCGTTGGCTAGATGAACATATAGCTTTGCTAATGCTTCTAAAAGACTGCATCCTCTTGCGTTGGTGAGTCGGCTTCCCCACTCGATCGCCCAGGCATTGATGTCGCCGGCTATGACGAATGGTATACGATCGGTAAGCTCTTCCGTTAATCTGTCTAGCATACGGTTGAATTCTTCTAACGGCCATCAGGGATGTGCGTACTCTTAAAAATAATGATTTTTACGTGTGACGTAAACCTTGTAATACCTTATTCTTTGTAGACTCAATCAGAAATATGATTGAGTTTTATGTCTCTTGTGATCTATAATAAATTATACTTATTCGCTAATCTATTTTTACAATTACATTTGAAATAAACTTATCGAATTTAAATTTAGATGTCCAAAGCTATACAATTTCAATATTTGGTTCAATTTCATGGTTATTAAGACATAAATTTACATGATTGTTGATTCTGATGACAGTGCCGTGCAAACAATCAAGTCTGTTTTCAAACGCGGTCCGGGCAAGTCGTCGCGTGTAAAGTTTGTTCGAAAAACTTGGCAAAATGTTGTGAGAAATGTAATACAATATGTGAATTGTCGTAAATTTGACTGTTCCCTTCATCGACACGTTACAGGACAAGTCGTAGGTTGCACTGAACCAGTATTTTCCAATGTTTGGTCTCGATTCTGACGACCAGTAAATTGTAGGAAGTACGCAATGGCGTTGCAACCTAACCGGGAGGATTATGAACGAAGACGAGAAGATGCTCAAGATGTTATTCTGACTTATGCAATAGTGGAATCATGTGAATAGTTTCTTTTTTATACACATATAGCAAGCAACGGTGTGTTTGAAACCAAAATATGATGGTGGAAGTAAATGAAAGTGAATGAGCTGATTGCATTTAAAATTTGGGCCCCAAAAATCAAATTACGCCAGTGAGAATGAAATTATTATTTTCCGAAATCTCCTGCTCTTGAAAATTAATTTTGAGTGTAAATAAGGTTTCATTCAGCTTCAGAAAACACACAACGAGAGAAAGAGCAGTTTTACTACTAGAAGGTAAGTTTTTCCATTCGTTGAGAGTTTCAATTTGTCTAGCAATGTATAATTTATCACCCCGGTCATCGTGATCAACAAAGCCGTCATCAGAGCTGATGGTTGCAGAGTTAATACGCGGCATGGCGTGGAAGTATGTGTTCATAACTTACTTTTACGTCATGTCGTGTATTTTTTTTTTTGGTTTGTGATAATAATGTAATTTTAAGAACGGATGTAAATTTGAGTCAAAATATTCGCTTCTTTTATGTGCATCTTAGAAGACTGAAATTTGTACGAAATTTTCGAAGAGTGTAGCAACTACAGATGTACACACCATCAACTTTGGCGATCACGAAGCCTTCTCCTGCGCATTTCACTACTTCCTGAAAGGGTATCTTCCAACCGTCCGAATTGCCGCTGTTTTACTTGCATCTGCTCTAGGAGGGATTCGATACGGCACAGAGATGATAGCTACATCACACTTCATTTTCACTACGGACTGCCCCAGCAAATGCTGAGCAACCTCATCGAGGTTCATGTTAATTTGCACTATCTCCACTGTGACATGTTTGCAGACGCTTGTTTAAAGGCCGGACATCTTGGGCCTCCTGTGACGTGTTTGTTGTCCCCGTTGTTGGCACAGATCAGACATTTCGGTGTTTTCTGACAGTCTTGCGCCTTATGGCCTTCTTCTCCACACCTTCTACACAGTTTGCTTCTGTCTGGCCCGTTGCAGAACCGAGCAGCCTACTTTGATCTTGTCGGTTTTGAGGGCCCTTTTCGCAGCGTCAACAGTAGCCTGACCGAGGCTACTTGCATCCTACTGGGGCCTTTTCTCATGTGAATTGTCATTGGAACGTTACCCAATGCGTACTGCTGCTGCATGCACACTTCGAAAAAACCTTGTAATTTTGTGTCATTTAGCACCGACATATTAAAGCCAGCTAAATGACACAAAAATATGTTCAATATTATTTTTACACGATGATGGAAAGGAGGAACTTTGTAATTTTACAACCCCACAGATGATGCGTGTAATTTTAAAGTGCTCATAGTTCATGATCATAACCTCAATCAATCTGTAATAAATTTGTCCACACATTGTTAAATTTTTCGGAGAGAATAAGAAAAAAAAACAAATACTAAACATATATTTCACTTTATTTATCTGCTATCACTAATCATTAACACCCGTCAATAAAATTTAAAAAAAAAAATAAATAAATACGGAATTCTCCGCATTTTCTTCTCTAATTCTGTTGGTAACTACACCTCATAACTTTACAGGTAGAATGTTGAAGGAAAAAAGTTGTTACATAAACTTGTAACGAAACACGGGAAATGTTTATACATCTAATGATTTCAATTGGACTACGATTTGTTGTAAGGCACGCCATTGATTTTAAACAAACTTGACGTTTCAACATCGCGTAGGTCGTTGATGTGTTACCGTTGTGTAAATTGATGTTTTTTTAAACTGATTCAATTCGACGTTACATCAACTATGACACAAAAAATAAGTCTGTTTCTAGTTTGTGACCTGGTTTGTTGCGTCAGTTTATTGATTTACATCACATTTAATATTAGAATTTTCTTAGTGTGTGGCTAACCTCAAATTTTCCTCCGTTGAATTCACGTTCATATTTTTAAATTCGAGAGTCCCCAGACAACCAAAATGTACGTATAGCGAAATCACCTGGAGGCTTTGAATGTGCAATATTTCACTTATAAGATGTCGCGAAAAGGCCTTCTACGTACAAGAGTGGTGGTGATATGCGTGCATATATTATATGATGAATGATAACATACAATGCGAGTGTATAAATATTCAACCGAACTAACCTGTGATCTTATGCGACTTAACTAATGATAACAAATGTTGATTTGACAGCTGCTACGGATTGATTCGACTTACTTTGTACGAGTGTACGGGACGAAACAAAATGTAGAAATGAACTAAGAAAAGAATTGTTTTATGCGATGAAGCTCATCAATCTGATGAGTTTATCCACGGTGTTTTGCGGATTTGTTGTAATTAGTATGAATAAACGAGTTGTAACGTGAACTTTCATGCGATTTATGGTTGTCTGTTAGTTACTTCCGGACACAAAGTTCTTACTTCCACCTTATCCCCCATGGCTTTTCGGCTAGCTCTTTATAGAAAGAGCTGCTTGCCTTTGACTCATTTCTTAAATCGAGGATCATCTCACCTTTCAGGGTACGTCTGACTTTTTGAACGTATTCTCTTAGCTCTTTGAGATCTGGATTCGACCACATAGCACGCAAAACCTCCATGTAAGAATCGTCACTTGCTTCAAAAATGAGCGCTTTGCCCTTGTTCCGCCCCTTAATGGACATACCATTTTCGGCTGGATTCTGTTTACTCGTTTTCTCTTTTTTCTTTCCGACCACTAGCCACGGAGATTGGCTGTTTGGACCACCTGGTCTAACATCTTCAGGTGACGCACTTGCCCACTTTGGCGCGAAGAGGGGCGTTGTTTGCACGCTACTGACATTTTCGTTCGACACTGGGGCTTCCCCCGTTACAGAACTCGTTTCCATTTTCGCAATGCTGAGGCTCGCATTGCTTCTAACGCGGACTGTGGTGAACACACTAGCCCTCGCATACGTTCGTCATACACAGTTTGTTCTTGTTTTCCCTCGAGAAATTCACACGTGCCTTACAGGCTCATTGAAATGCATATGGAAATATTACCCAACTTGAAAAATTTATACCCAGATTTTGGGTGTTTTTCGAGACAGAGTGCATATTGTTTTCATCTGAGTTTCACAAACGCATCTATAATAGGGCACCCATACCATTGAGCGTGATAACCACTATAGCTGAAGTTCAAGGAAGCTTGGACTGAAAACATATGCGGAGATTTTATGCAACGGTCAATGCTGCGCAGTACAATACCGTACCAGTTCCGCCATGTGTAATGATTGAGAGAGGAAATTGCTGACCGATGAAACGTTATTAAAAGATGAAAATAAAAACATAGCGAGAAACAGGGTGCACGTAGATAATGACTGAGCTGTGAACGCACGAATTATAGGAGAGGGTTAAAAGGTTACAAGTGAGATGAAGACCTGAAAGGCTGCTGACAAGGACGAAATTCTGGTCGAACTTCTCAAGCATTGTCAACTTCTGAAGGTATGGGAGAACAAAGATATGTCTACCGGTTTGATGAATGGCCTCGTACAAAGTACTGTCACGCATCATGTTCAACTGACTAAAACCGCTCAAAGATCTCATCGCTGGTTTTCATGAGAGCCGCTCGACAACGGGTGAGATATTTACCTTACGAATGACATCAATTTGATTTTGGAAGTATAACTTGCAGACTCATCATCTGTTTACATTTATAAGGTTTAATCACCGCATGACTTTATTATTACGAAAATTTATTGGTTTTTTTCGGTGAATACAATACCTATACTCAGAGTGAAAGGGAGTAACGAAAGTAATGAAATGATAAGATGGATAGAATCGCAAGCGAGCGACGAGAGAAATGAATAGAAGTTGAAAATTTGTTTTTAACAGAGGGCCATATGTGTGAACAACACAATCGAAACGACAAATCGTTGCCTAACGTCCTGGTCTCGAACGGCTAGATGTTGTAGTGTTGGTCACTACTAACACTAGACAGGCAAAAATTTGTCGCCTCGACCTGTTAACTATATTGTTCGGCGCTTGTAACAGTTCTATCGATCGTTGGCATATTTTCGGATATTGGTACGAAATTGACGTTACTTATTGGATTTTTTCGCGTCTAATATCGCATACCCCTAATTTGCCTACTTTTGAGTTTCTCTATTGAGATTCTGCTCAGAGGATTCGAATACATTAATAAGAGTGAGTTTTAGACATAAATTCAATACTTTTCCAATAACCCAAAGATGAATGTAAATGGAAACATTTTGTGATTGGCAAATAATAAATGACACCTATTACCTTCAATGTTGATAAAGTTTTTTAAACTCAACACACCATTTAATAGTTTTTTACTTACTTGATGTGAGGACAGTATCCTGTACGAATATGAAATTGGGCCACTGTAGTTTAACGATTCATGCAGAAAAGGATATAGAGGTTGTGAATATTGATTGCTTCTTGGAAAAATTCGTCTCAAGGTTGCTTGAACCACGAAATCCAAGTTACGCCCATGCTCTCAATTCTTTCAAGACTAGGTTGATCAGTTAGTTTCAGGGAGTTAATCTTCAACAATTTAGAGGATCTACAATATCTTAACTACTTTGTTTGCTTTTGAAATGAAACATTTATATGTTATATAACATTCTCATGATTCAATGGGACCTTCTTGGGTATACCATACTATCATTGATATTCTTAAACAGGATGAATGATCTGGAATATATTTTGACTTTTCTGTGGCTGCATCGGAACATAAAAACTCAAATTCTTTCTCTGAATCCCTGTAGAAAAAAGTTGTCCTTAAAAGGTTAAAATAAAAACAAAATTTATATATACATAATCTATGAGTACTACCTAATTACAAAAGAGATGCTATGAGTGTGTTCTTCTATCCCATAGCATACACTTACCATTGCATTGTGTACCCACGATGCTGTTCAAGCTAAAAGATCATATCTCTCTTCGAGACAAATTAAATGTCTCGTTAGCATTCGTACGCAACCGAAATCTTCCAGTTTCAAGCGAAAATAATAGTTATTTGCCATCGAAGCCGATAAATATCGTGCATAAATGAATAGCTGATTTTCCCTTGTGGCTAACTCGTAAGTATAGAAGCGATGTTGGCTTCAAAAAAGCTACCTTGCTATGTACATCATCTTCTGCTATTCCATTTTAATGTGGCCACCTTCTCAGCACAGCATCTTCATCATTATTGTTCAATTGATTCTCGACTGCCGATTGCGAGCCCTTCGGGCAATTCGATCCCATTGATGGTAGATGGTGGATGGTCAGGTCGTCATATAGCCTTTTCAACCCATCGGAGATCGCAATCCTACGCGGCGCGGCGTATCAACGCTTCAATGACTTACGACCAAGAGAAAAAACAGATCTCCTTCGCATGATACACAATAGAAATTGTTCGTTTGGTTGGTTCAGTAGCTGGGTTTGATTGTTTTCTTGATACCTTTTTTATTGCTCTAACTCAATTCAATCCATCCGACGATCGTACCTGAGCCTAATTGAATAGAGGTGTACATCTCCAGGCCTAGATCGTGAGCCGACCGACCCGGTGCCGAGTTGATCAAGACGTGGATCAAATTCTCTTGAACTGGATCTGGACGAAGAAAAACACATCGGACAAGCAACATGCCCATCAAAGCAAGACCACTTGGTTTCACAATTAGTGACTCAATTACGGCATGGGCATAGCCAGAAGGGAGCAAGGGGCAGGTTTGGTAATTCTCCTCAACATCATCAGAGTTCGGTGACATACTCTAGAGCAGCGTGCTGCCAGTGCCTCTTTGCGAGGGAGCCAAAAAATGCTAAGCAGCGAGGCAACGAAAAATGAGCGAGAAAGATGCAGCACAAAAAAAAAACGAGTTAAATTCCATCAAAAAAGGGTGCTCTCACAACTCCCAGTCTGTTCGGGCGGCAAACTCGAGAGTTCGTTTGAAGTGTGAGTGATAGTGAGCATCGCAACGAGAGAGAGAGAGAGAGAGTGTCTGAAAAAATCCTCGCATTTTTCTGCACTCTCACTCGAATTGCTTGAGGATCTGTGTTGAAAATTTTGAGTTTATTTTTTTCTCCTCAGAAAAACGGCAAAATCGCCTCCTCTTTGCATCGCAGAGGAGTTTCTATCAAGCCTGGCAAGGGGGCTATATGAGCCTTCTCACTCCCTGGCTGACAATGGTTATGAAGGTCAATGTTTTTTGTCCATTTTTCTTTTTTTTTTGTAATTTCCATTCTTATTGACATTTAAATGGGGTTTTGATAATTTTTTGGAGTCCAACTAGTAATCCTCTACTGTATAAGAGCATTCAAAGATTTCGTTAAGAATCAGCAATGGGTCTTGCAAGGAACATGTAGGAATTATTCCAGCAGATTCATGGCAGACATAATGGCAGCAGAACTACTAGTTATTTGGAACTAAACCTAGGATGGACGACTCATTTCTGAGAAAAAAAAAACGTAATTCCAACATTTGGAAGAATGTATACAGAAATCATATTCTTCCAAATGCTTAACTTAAGATTTTTTAGTATTTTTTGCAAAAACCTGCTCTTGTAATTTTTTTGATTTTTTTTTCAGTCGTCAGCTTTAGCTTCTTCTTCTTCTTATGTCTGGCGTTACGTCCCAACTGGGACAAAGCCTGCTTCTCAGATAAGTGTTCTTATGAGCACTTCCACAGTTATTAACTGGGAGCTTTCTTTGCCGATTGACCATTTTTGCATGTGTATATCGTGTGGCAGGTACGAAGATATTCTATGCCCTGGGAATCGAGAAAATTTTTCGTAGCCGGAATTCCCACGGCAGAATCTTCAACAACTCATATTTTTCAATTAACGGTCGCTTTCTTAATAATCCTACCTATCAGGATTAATTGTAAACATGCTTATTTATAAGCTTAATTTCTTCAAACGGGTAGCCGTTCGAATTTTTTAATTTCAAATGGATTTACCCAAGGAAGCTCCTTTGCCAATATTATAGCAAAAGTGTCGGAAATTGTCATTTTGTGAGAAATTGGTGAATCTTCACCCACTGATGAAAATCCTAGCTACGCCCATTAATTGCGCTCCCATTGAAATGTACTCAACCGTGTGGCGGAAAATGCCATCGTAGAAGAAACATTTTCATTCCGAATGTAGTTTGGTTTCTTCACATGTTGAACCAAGTGCGCAAAAACTCAATTGAGGGGAAACTAAGAACTGCAAACCGCACCGGATCTGATTGAGAAGAATCGAATCGATTTGAAGGTTGCTTCTTCTTGTGCGTCACGCTCCGTATTAGGAAACAAAGAAGTGCTAATTCGATCACTGCCTCTGCCGGCGCTTCGAACAAGCTGGTTAGGCACCTGAGCAGCGAGCAAAGAGATGAAATTGGCTGATTTGCGAATTGGAAATAAAAAACTTCGATGATGAGGTTTGTTTGCGCGAAACCTCCTTTCAATTAGGTTGTAAATGCCTAGAAATTTATTGCAGTTTTTCATGTTTTTTGTTGCGTTTCGCAGCTTCACGTTTACGCCAATAGGTGTAAGATATTTGAGAATGACCATTTAAAGTGTAAAACTCTACGGTTCGATGTGAGTTTCGACAAGGACTTGCACGTGCTGAATTCAATCACTACGCCGAATTATCAATTTCGGTGAGCAAACGCTTACTCCTGGAAATGGGTTACATGCAATACATTTAAAGCCGACAAATGTCAGCTTTCACCTTTGTTGCAAATGTCGTAGAGCCCGAAACGCAAAAATAAGCTATGCTTCTTAGTGGAAATCCGGTGACATATGGGTTAAAGTGACCGTGGCACCATAAATGAACTTACTCAAATGAAAATAACATAGGGTGTTCATTTTATCCCCAGTTCCCCTATAAGTTTTATGTTTCACCATGAAAAGACTCCCAATTAATTGCAGTCTCTTTTTGATTGGGGAATCTTCAAATCAATAATGAGAGAAATTCATCGACTACAGCACCACCTATGTTGTAATTGGAACCGTTTTTCATTCATTCATCAAGCGAGCTTAGCAGTTCCTGCGGGTCTAACTGAACAAATAAGGGCGGTTGGCTTGAAATTTTTGTAATTCTTCATTATGGGTCACTCTGGAAGAACTTATTTCACCGTCGTTTTATTGGTCAGGTACTTGGCAGACCCTGTATTGTGCCATATGCCGATGACCCCTGCAAAGAATCTTCACGTTCCGGTGCATGCTATTTTACGCTTTTCGGTTTCGCTTTCTGTTCAGCCGCCTACTACAGCTCCTGACGGCATTCTCTGGCACTCTTTATCGAACCAGTCGTTTCATCTCGTAGTTGACCAGTGCCAATCATACCCCATGCTGTTTTGGCCACAGCTTTGTAGGCTCCCTCAATCTGTTAATATCTCTAGAAACGTTGATTCTTCCCAACTAGAAACTCGTCTAGCTGCTGGCGGTACTGTGCAGGTTAGAGTGGTTCAAAAAATCGTTTTTGCTCCACACCGCTCATTCGATTCTAGATCAAATTCTGAGTGTCGTTCCAAAATTTGAGCTCATTTGGATGAAAACTGAGACTGCACAAGTCCTTTAAAGTTTAAATGGGAATTACTATGGGAAAAGCAAGCAATTAATTCAATTGTTCATAGTGTTTGCCCATATACTCTTGGGGACTGAAACTATGTTGATACTGTGAGATACATTCATCAGCTACAACTTTGCCGAAGACCGTTTTTAAATCGGACACCCCGGTAATTAGTTATTGATTTTTGAATGAGTTGTAAAACTTTGGCTATAATTATTGGGCTGTTCTTCAGGCATCACTGGATATATGCAGTACAACATAGTAGTCATGATTTGTGCGTGCTATCTTTCGCGCTAGGTGCAGCAATGTTGCCTGTTCATAAGTTAAATGAGCACTGCTGAAGAATTTGTGACTGGATATAAATCAATAACTAATTACTGAGGCGTCCGATTTAAAAACGGTCTTCGGCAAAGATGTAGCTGATGAATGTATCTCACAGTATTAACGTAGTTCTAATCCCCAAGAGCACATGGGAAAACACTATGACCGATTGAATGAATTGGTTGCTTTTCTCATAGTAATTCCCATATAAACTTTAAAGGACTTGTGCAGTCTCAGTTTTCATCCAAATGAGCTCAAATTTTGGGACGACACTCAGAATTTGATCTAGAATCGAATGAGCGGTGTGATGCAAGAACGATTTTTTGAACCACTCTAGTGCAGGTATCCCATCAGTCGACACTTTGGACTTTGAAGTGCATCGTTTTGGTGATCCGGGTCGATATTAGGACTTCAAAAAGTTCTGACACAATTAAACTGACACGAATACCAAAAGACAAGCTTTGAGTTTCTCCAAGAAGTCGAATTGTAAACTCATATACAAAAAACATCTCGGCTCATTGAATTGTTATAACCACTTCAGTTCCTAGCAAATAAGCTAGATAAACATCATCAAATTTAACTCTATTTGACTTCTCTCAAGATACACATCTCTTATTACTGTTCCCAAAATGGACTTGATAACCAAATCTCATTACCAAATCCATTTGAATAGGTTCCATTACTATGTTTGCAAACAAATTGTTCACTCCATGACCTAACCTTGAACGTCGACTTGCGCCGATTTACTCGACATCAACTACAATTTGATACGCTCCTTTCCAATTTAGGAGGAGGATGCTGGCGCAGATTCTTATACTTACCGGAGAAGCGCCAATGCAAAGGTCACACCAATTCCGACCGTGGCCAGTTAAAAGCTATCCTCATTTTCATAGCGCAGTTTTTTTGCCACTATCTCATTACTATTGCAATTAATGGCGCTGACAGATGTGCGATTCTGATAATGTCCAACCCCGCGTTCCATCGTGGGGGTACGTATTTATTTATTTGCCCCCAAGGGTCAACAGCTTCTTGATCGCCGCGCCGGTGCTGATCATCTTTTCGCGAAATGGTAGTAGCGCAGATTATGTACCTCCCGCAAGTCGTTTATTGTTGTCCGAAGATCATGGTTCCGAGTCCTCGGCTCGAAGCGGACCATTCACTTTCCAGACAAATGCGAAACCGAATAGAGTGCGGACGAAGCCGAAAATTAGACCCAGACATCTTCATGGACTCGATCTGACATCAGTCAATGTGCATGGAAAAGAATCGCTTCTCGCGGGCTTGGAAGTGCAACCAAACTGAGGCGGAATGCAGCTGGGCCAAATCGTGACCAATGGCCCCTAATTACGTGGGGCCGAAGCTGTGCGATTAATCATATTTTTCGTTCCATCTATCTAAGTTTCCAGATGATCTAACGTGTCTGATGGATCGCACTTTTTCCATCTTGAATCCATGGGCCAGAAATTTCAATTTTGCGACAAAAATCCATAGACATGTATAATTCAATGACAAATCATACAAACACAGTTATTATATCCAACATTGCACCTAAATAATGTACAAAAAATGACGAGCTATAAATCTTTCCATGTTTTTTTTTTGACAGAATATTCAGCATATAATAGTGTGAATTGAGTGTTCTTGTTTGCAATTTCACTTTCAAGACGCAAGAAAGCATGCAATATTGGAATTTTGTCGCACTATCTCGATTTCTGGACCATAGTGGCCAGAGCTAGTTTGCGAATACATTGTCTTGATTTATTGTTCTTCGGTGAAGGATCCAATCACAACATAATTATTTTGGTTGAACGGCACTCACAGCCGACAGTTTAGCTAAAGAATCTGCCCGAACAGGTTCGTGCAAACAATGGACCATTGCCGTTTTCCATGATTCGTTCTGCGAAAAAAAAAAGTTTAAATTGGTACCATCCAGCAACCTGGCACGATCTCTCGAACTTCTTGATCGTGCAACACGTGGAGGTTGGAACAACATGGGCAAATGAATTGCACAAAACGTGAAAACTAATAATGGTTTCCTCAATTTTTGGAAATGGTTGCCAATCAAATGCAAACACGTTCGCTTTCAGGGTTAATAATCGGTTTGGGAGTGTTTCATTGAAAGCAGTGTTAGTGGGCTGAGTTATACTTAATTCATGGATCGGAAACGATCGCATCTTCTTCTTCTTCGTCTTGGCATTAACGTCCACACTGGGATACAGCCTGCTTCTCAGCTTAGTGTTCTTATGAGCACTTCCACAGTTATTAACTGAGAGCTTTCTATGCCAAAGTTGCCATTTTCGCATTCGTATATCGTGTGGCAGGTTCGATTATACTCTATGCCCAGGGAAGTCAAGGAAATTTCCATTACGAAAAAATCCTGGACCGACCGAGAATCGGACCCAGACACCTTCAGCATGGCTTTGCTTTGTAGCCGCGGACTCTAACCACTCGGCTAACGAAAAGGTCCCAAATAATAACGATCGCATCTACAGCGATCAGAAATCCAGGGTCTAGCTTCTCGGATGGGAAAAAAATGATTTTAATGTTGCGAAATTCTCGGAAAATTAACCTGTGTTTGATTGATCTCTTTTAAAGTTGGACCCTCAAGATTCATTAATACTTCAGGTATGACATCGGTTTTAATCACCTTAGGGATTCAATTTTAGTTTGAGTTCCTCCTGCTCAACTTAGTGTCTATGAGAAATTCTACTAATTCTAATGATGAACTGATAATGAAGATAACGCAGGTGAGTCTTAATCATTGTTGTAGCAGTGTACAACGGAAACAAAGTGCGACGTTGCAACCATTGCAGAACCATATCGGGTTCCCCTCAATAAAGGCAATTGGGTAGCAGACAGAACAGACACGAAAGCAATCCAAGTAATGGACCGATTCCCCATCCAAGAAGTAGTCGAACGCTCGTACGAGGGTTTCGTGATCGTCAAAATTAACGGAATCTTAGTATGTAGCTATTACGACCATAAGCCCAAATATACACCCAAATGTTGCATGCTTCTGGATTTCCCAGAAAACAAATAATAAGAGATTTTTTGGCAGTTAAAATTGAGGTAAATGGTAAATAGTAAATAGTAAACACATAGGTATAACTCGGAAATTCGAGGAAAACCAAATAATAGTTTTAAAAGGTAAAACATTTTTGCCTTGTTTTTTTTTAACGACAGGGCTCGCGGTTTGTTTCAGTCTTTCAGTCTTTCAGATTGCAGAATCTTGCAATCAATAATTCAAGAAATTAATCAAATACAGCGGCACTTATGGTCGGAAATGTTATTAGAACCGTTTGAACGATTGTTATCTATTTTGACGATTTTCTCCTTGCAAACTTCAAGCTCGTTTAGCCCCTCCTTAGAGTTGAAGGGTTCTGTTCAAATTTGTACAGTCGTTTATTGTAGTCTGACTAATATTTAATTTGTAGCCATTAAGTTTTAGCTGTAAAAGGAAATTATCAAAGACAAGTGAAATTTCCTAGTGTAATTATGTTGCATTTATCTACATAATTACGAAGACAATAAATTTAAGTAGAACAGTTAAAAAAGGATGAAAATATGCTATGAAAGTAAAAAAAAAAACAAATTCCATCAATTAACTTTGTACATATGAATAATTTAACACTAATACAAATCAACCATTGAAAATACAATTAGAAAGAACAGCGTTTGATCATAAAACATAATATGACATATGTAAGCGTGGCTGTCCGATATTTTCTCTGTTCTCCGAAAATTTTTTTCCAAAGACATTTTACAATTTTTTTTCAGTTCTTTGAAGCTTGAAGTGAGAATTTTATTCTGCTTGAAGCTGATAATGATTGAATTAAATTTTCATCAGAAATTTGATCTTATTTTATAAGAAGACTGTTCTTTATAGATAAATATATCAATAAAAATTAATAGAGCTACTGAAACTTCAATTCGATTTTTTTTGGTGATTATATGCCATTACTTAAAATGTTATTCTAAGAACAAATACTACAGATTCTAATGTTTCAATGCTTTCGATCTACTCCTTATTAAGATTTTTTTTTCAATGCATTACTTTTCCAAATCATCAAAAAATAACTTTTCAGCATCTAAAGTAGCATAAATTTAGAAGATAAGTATTGTTATACACATTAATATTGAATTCTGTGGCTAATTAAGCGAATAAATTGCCATACAAGCTAGCACACTTGCATGCAAGTTGGCTTAAATAGTAAAATTTTGCATTCTCAACAGCCAATATCTCAATAACTAGACATGCTATAACATTTATGAAAACGGCAATGGATTCAGCAACCCTTTATTAAAAAAGTGGTATTTTGAGATAGAAACTTGTTCCACAGTGTAATCACTGTTTGGTAAGGAGGCTTTCCAAAAAAACCGATCTAGTGGGTCACCGAATTCCGTGAAAATTTGCTATTTTCTTCCTTATCCGATATAAGGATACACGTGTTTTTGGATTTTTTGAGACGGGTGACCATTTCCAAAATAGAGTGACCAAAAAAAAATCTCGAGTTCGCAAAATTTTTACTTCTACAAATATTATAACTTTTGAACCGCTTGACCGATTTTCAATTTTCTTGGACGAAATAAAAGCTAAAAATAAAAAATAAAAATTTTACAAAAATGTTTTTTTTTACATGAAAAAAGAGTAAAAAAATACCGTTTTTTTTTTACATGTTTTGTAGGCCTTGCGACCAAAGGGGCTATTGCTAGATTTTTTATTAAAAAAAAATCATAAAAGATTTCCAATCTTTTTCTATGGAATGCAAGCTTAGAATTTCAACTGTTTAGAAAAAATATAAAACTCTGAAGAAATTCATTTTACATGAAACAATATAAAAAATTCCTAGAAAAAAATTGTTTTTTTCAGAGTTTTATATATTTATATATTATTTGAAAGTTGAAATCTTAAGCTTTAATTCCATGAAAAAAGATTGAAAATCAGTTGAGCTGTTCAAAAGTTATGATATTTAAAAAAATCGAATGCGCTGAGGCCTACAATGTGTGCCGATAAAAAATGACTGATTTTTTATTTCCAAAAAAAATATATCTCAAAAACACATAGGTACATCGTTGAAAATTTTACAGTAAACGTAAAATTTTCTGAATTTTCAAGAAAAAATGAGAATAGCAATAGGGTCTATTTGTCCCGAGGAACACGAAAAAACGGATTTTTTTTTCATGTAAAAACAATTTTTGTTGAAATCTTTAGCTTTCATTTCGTCCAAGAAAATTGAAAATCGGTTAAGTGGTTAAAAAGTTATGATTTTTCAAAAAATAAAAAAATTGCATGATCGCGATTTTTCTGGTCACCCTGATAAAAAAAATCCAAAAACACGTGTATCCTTATTTCGGATAAGGAACAAAATTATTTCGGATAAACATCAAAACAAAATTCGGTGACCCACTAGATCGTTTTTTCATGGAATGCACAGTGGGACGGATTGGGGTTTTAGGAGGAAAGATGGAACTCACGCCTTCAATTGTGATTTTACTTAAAAATGATGTTCTACGAAGTTGTTTCTATTTTAAAAACAATTTTTTTGGTCGGAGCGAAAATTAGGGTGGCCCTTTGTAAAAAAAGATAATCATAAAAACTTTTTTATTTTAAGGAATATTGGTACAGTTTGTTCTACAAAGTTGAAGATAAGAAAATTTTAAGCTGATTTGACCAAAAAAGTTTTTTTCTAGCTCAAAAATTGACCGTTTTAGAGCATTTTTTGCTATTGATGTAGGGTGGCCCTTTAAAAATAGGTTTTTGTGTTTTATTTTATTATTTCAACTTTTGTCAGATAGTTGCCTTCCCATCACTTTTAGAGCTAATTGAAACGCAATCATACAAGATATAGCTAATTGGAACGAATAGATACAAGAATCTTTCCGTCATGAAAATTTAATTTACTTTCATAGACATAATGTATCATCGATACTAATACATACGATATACGAAAGCAAAATGACAAATATGACAAAGATGAGAGCTTTCTTCTTTAATAGCTGTGGAAGTGCTCTTAAAAACAGTAACCTGAGAATCATAATCTGTTCTAGTTGGAACGTAATGCAAACAAGAAGAATATTTAAACATTTTGCCGATGAAGAGTTATAGACTTTTTTATAACAAAAAATAACATTTTATAGGTTTATAGAGCAGGGGAAATAGAAAAAAATCGTTGATATAATTAGAGCGTTTTTCAGCTTAAAATAAGAATAAAAATTATTCTTCGGCTGACTGGGTCATAAGTACATAAGTGTTAAAAACAGTTTTTGAGCATCTTCCAAAACAGCTCTACGTATCAAATAATGTATATGAATATATTCCTTAATCTGGACTGTAAAGCATCGTAATCATAAATCATACTCTAATAATGAACCGTTTCAGGTACGCTTTATCTCCTACGATGCACAAATTACTTGTAAACGGATTTCCGGTAATTAAAAATTCGTTACTTCCAATCAGAATGTTTCCCGATGAGGCTGGTGAATCCCATAACAAAAGTGTTCGAAAGTTTAGGAGGATGACTAATTCAACCGTGAGCTGCATTTAAAAGATGTTTAGAAGACTATTTTCCTTATTTTTATTGCTGACCTCCTTTGAATATATTCACAAGTACTTTTATATAAATATGAAATAAAATACTTTGTTATTCATATTTAAAGCCGAAAGGAATTTATTATCATGCAAAAAAAAACTTTTTGTTTGCCTCAAATACATCTACAAGTGAAAAAAAAATTGTTTTTCATGAAAAATGTTCATAACTCTTCATCGAAAAAATTGTGCAGGCCCCAAAATATGCGTTTCAATCAGCTCTACAGGTGATGGGAAGGCAATTTTGCTGAAATACTCTAAATAAAAAAATTAAAACACAAAAACCTGTTTTTGAAGGGCCACCCTACATCAATAGTGAAAAATGCTTTAAAACGGTCAATTTTTGAGCTAGAAAAAAACTTTTTTGGTCAAATCAGCTTAAAATTTTCTGATCTTCACCTTTGTAGAACAAACTGTACCAATATTCCTTAAAATAAAAAAGTTTTTATGATTATCTTTTTTCACAAAGGGCCACCCTAATTTTCGCTCCGACCAAAAAAATTGTTTTTATAATAGAAACAACTTTGTAGAACATCATTTTTACGTAAAATCACAATTGAAGGCGTGAGTTCCATCTTTCCTCCTAAAACCCCAATCCGTCCCACTGTGGAATGGCTGATATAAAACATAATTTTGACAACAAATATTTGTTGCACCTTCTGTGCTTTTCTGGTCATATATAAGTAAAAATAGTAAAAATACACTAAGGTTTTTTTTTACACGGTACCCCGTGCCGTGCAAAAAAATTCCGTGCAAAAAAAAACCGTGCTTATTCTGGAATTTGTGTTAAAATAAACCGTGGTAATTCTAGAATCCGTGGAAAAAGTACCGTGTTAATTCTGAAATCCGTGTGAATAGGAAAAAAAGCCGTGTTAATTCCGAAATCCGTGTAAATAAGTAAAAAAACCGTGTTATTTCCGAATTTTGTGCAAAAAAAGTACCGTGTTAATTCCGAAAGGCGTGTAAAAAAAGCCGTGTAAAAATAAAGCGTGCAAAAAAAAAACCGTGTTAAAAAAGACTTTAGTGTAGTAGTTTTATCGCCATGAATTTGAAAATTTTCACTAATCATATTGGAGTCATTATGATTTGTATGAGACAAGTTGTGTTACTTGGGCACCAAGTGTAAAAATGCAACATCGAAACCAACATAAAAACTTCACTACATTTTTTTACCAAATGCATTGATCTTTTATAAGAACTTCGCTTTGTTTTTGGACAACAGTTGTCCTGCAGTTGAGGACAACTCTCAGAGTGTTATATTTAATTATGAATTTCTTATAAAATTGATTTTAAATTAAAACTCCCCTCACCCTCATAACCTCTACGTTATTAATAGACGAAACCTACACGTGGTCTATATTCAGGAACAATCGGAACTCTACAAATGTATGTAAGTGATTTCAAGACTAACAATTGAAAAGGCGTCATCTCCAGAAGGTAAACAAAGAGAAAAACGCAATCTTGTTTCGCCACCCAATTTGCCGATGTCCTTGATCCTAATCAGCGTCTAGCTATTCCGGGCTTTTCCAGCTCCAAGGTTGCACATAAAACACATATTTTAAAAACGGCAATCAATCACATGTATTATCGCACAAGACTAATTACGACTAGAAAACATTTATTGCTTAGCACTAAAATGACACGCGTGCCCTACTCTTTGGAAGCTTACTTATGACTAAAATTAATTTGCCTTACAATCTAGTTTCTTCCTCAATCTCATCCCAATGCGATGTTTCCCGATCGAAGATAAGAGAGATTAGAGAGATGTGTTCATCCATATCACAATAGCCAGAAGTGTGGAACCTATTCGAATCTCTCATGCAAATCCGTCGAAATCTATAATTAATCTGCTATTGGTAAAGTAGCATACTGCCAGGGTTGCCAGGATCGCTGCTTTCCGACACTCGGTAAGTGGGAAAACCGAGACTTGTCACGTTCAACAAGGTTTAAAATGTAACAAGGACTAAAAGTGTTCCTTTGATTAGTATAACATCCTGTTCTCTTCGTTTGAAGTAGTCAGGAATGGGTTCATTGGTATATCTTTAGCCCATAACGCCCCATGGAAAGGTGATCTACCCGCGTTATGGGTCAACTTTGATGTATGTTTAACAGGCCTTAACTTGGTTTCCGTCAGATACAGAAATGAGGCCTTTTCGAGGAAAGGCCGCATTTTAGATGAATATTCTTGTCAGCGGAAAATTAGAAAATTGTTGAACGCAACAAAATGAGTGTTGTTTGATCCTTCGACCATTACGTTTGCTCCTGCGGGGGCGGGCGATGAGGACAGGATCAATCGTGTTGCGCGCCGCTCGCGTAGCACGGTGGAATAGTGTCGCGGATCGCGGAACGCGTTAGTAGTGTTTGATCCTTTAATCTTGTCGCTTGTCTTATTGCGGCGAGTGACGAACACTTGTACGGCGTTCAATGCGTTTATCGAGTAATATCGTGAATCTGCCTAATCACATTCATTTCAAATTATATCTCTATCGTTTACCAAAACGGATCCCTCCCCCATATCCAAACTCCCAGTGTTTACTTTTGGAAGTGCAGAGAACTCCTCGGCTTCCATAAAGCAAGTAACAAGTCAACATTTCCCTCCCATCCCAAATTGACCTGCATTCGGACGCAGCCGGCACCGTTATTGTTTATGATAATAATGAGAGCACCAGTACTCACACATTGAGGATGCTACTGAGTAGCCCGAGTAGCGTCTGTTGATTCCCTGTGTAAATAAGTACAGCTGTTCTTGCAATAACGAAGTAGCATCTGCGGGCGGTCAATCATGCTCATACTCATGCTCAAACTATGAATGCAACAAAAAGCTGGAAACAATTGGTTTTGGAGATGTGTTGAAATGTCAGAGAGAAAAATGTTGAAGAGCAAACATTTACAAACGTTCATTTTTTAATTGCATGATTACGGCTGAAGTAAACTGTTATTAGGGGACGGACCTGGTGTAGTGGTTAGAACACTCGCCTCTCACGCCGAGGACCTGGGATCGAATCCCATCCCCGACATAGTCACTTATGACGTAAAAAGTTATAGTGACGACTTCCTTCGGAAGGGAAGTAAAGCCGTTGGTCCCGAGATGAACTAGCCCAGGGCTAAAAATCTCGTTAATAAAGTCAAACCAACCAACCAACTGTTATTAACAGTAAATTCATGTGCGGATCAAATATTATGGTGAAACATGCAATTTTGCTTCGTAAAAACCAGTTCGCTTTCATAAGTCGATTCATTCACATTGTGAGAAATCAAACTAAGTAAATGTTTGGGAGTAGAGATCTTCATATTTAACAAATAAATCCGTTTATTTAGTTTATTGCTCAGTCCGTTTATATTTCAGTACAGCGATGCGATACAAAAATGGTGTCTTCGACAAAGTTGAACAACTTAATAATACTTGTTTTTAATTATGAATAGTGGTTTACGGCTAACCAGCCGAGTGGCCTATTTGCATAGAACCTTATAAATTTGGAAAACACTCCCAAGATGGCGCTAGTGAGTCAAAATTTATTTACTTATATCTTATTCCAGTTATGAGACACACAATTGGTGTCTTCGATAAAGTTGATCAGCTAAATGAGACCTATTCGCCTAATACCTTTTTAGTTCGGAATACACTCAAAAGATGGCACTAGTGATCTAATATTTTGATTGTTTATATCTGAGTTCAGTGATGATATACAACGTTGGTGTCTTCGACAAATGTGTTCAACTGAATGAGATCTATTCGCTTGAAAACTTATTGGTTCGGAAAAAAATCATTAGATGGCGCTAGTGGGCAAATATTGTATTTGCTTGCATCTCAGTTCTGTTATGAGATACAAAATTGGAATCTTCGACAATGTTGAACAACTTAATAATTCTTAGTCACATAAAACCTTATAACACTCTCAAGATTGCGCAAGTGGACAATGATTTTATTTGCGAATATCTCAGTCAAGTAATTAAATACAAAGTTTGTATCTTGGACAATGTTGAACAAATTAATGAATACTACTCGCCTAATACCTAATCAGTTCGGAAAACACTCACAAGATGGCACTAGTGGTCAAATATTTTATATCTCAGTACAGCGATGGGATTCGAAATTGGTGTCTTCGACAAAAGTGTTCAACTAAATGGGATCTATTCGCCTAGAAACATTGTAGTTTGGAAAACTCTTCCAAGGTGGTGCTAGTAGACAAACATATTATTTGATTATATCTCAATCCAGTGAATCGACACAAAGTATGTGTTTTTGACAAAGTTGAAGAACTAAATGAGACCTATTCGCCTGGAAACTTATTACTTCGGAAATCACCTAAATGGCGCTACTGGGCACACATTTCATTCGCTTACATATCAGTCCACTGATTAAATCCAAAGAAAGCTATTCGCCTAAAACCTTCTTAGTTGAGGAGTCTCATGATGGCGCTAGTCGGCAGATACTTTATTCGCCTATATTGAAGTCCAGTGATGAAAAATCTGGTATCTTCGAAAACGATGATCAACTAAAGGAGATATTTTTTTGCTTTTATGTGCAAAACATCAAGGAAACAACCAATAAGAAATTAGTCTGCCTAGATCAAAACAATGGATACTTACTATCGATTTGAGCAACAATCGCTTATTTCGGATGCAATGCTCCTTACAGTTTTAGATGAACATTTACACCATTTATTGAAGGCTTAAAAATGAAAACACATGTTTTCTAGCCGTCGAATGAAGAAGATGATCTTTTGAAGGGAGTGACGAACAAAAAAAAAAAAAACCGACAAATTGACTTATCCATCCATGAACTGAACTCCAAGGGTGAAGGGCGACTATCAAATGAGAGTAAAATTGAATAGCCGCCAACCTTAGTACAGAATCAGTTTTATGGCTTAACGTAGAAAAGTAAAAACTATTATTCCCAAAATTACAGGTAAGAAATGCACTTGAAAATATTGTTCGTAAGCAGTTATTTACTACGCGCTACTGCAGTACGTTGTTGCCAATTTAATCAGAAAATTCTACTATATTCCCAAAATTAATGTTTTCGAGAAAATTGCTTCCGCTACCATTGTTCGTAATTTTGTATGGCTGTTTACTTTTTAGAACCAGCGATGCGTTGAGGTAGTAGTAAAGAGCCTCCCTTGCTGAACTCACTCGGTCCAAGAATTGTGTCATTTGAGCGGGCACGCTTCCGTATGCTCCCCAGGTATTCTGGCTCGCTCTAGTGTCAAAAATCTTGGACCGCGTGGATTCGGTTCTATCGGTGGATAAGACCATATGCATCACTGATGCAATAACTTCAACGTTATAGACGAATAATGTTGACTTCAAATATTCACGTCTGTAAAGCATGTAATAGTTGGAGTCCAGTATTTGACTGAAGGACTAACTTTTGATTAGCACTAACAAAATTCTGATATTGCCAAATATATATTTCGAACGCTGTCAGATCCGAGCCTCATTGTATACTAATAACCTGACACAGAAAAAATATTTTGATAGTTATGTTTTCATTATCAGCTGACAAGTTTTATAGAATCTTTTTAAAGACTATTCTGAAACATCTGTAGGTTTTTTTTATAATCAAAATATTTGACGTAAGATTTTTTTTTGTTTTTGGTATAAAGGGTGTAAGTGTGCATAATTGTATATGTACATGTATGGAAATGTATGTATGTCTGTATCTCACTTACGTGGTAGAGCAGAAAATTGAATTGAAGTCACTAAATGATTTAGTTCTGGCATGCATCTTTCGCCTATAGAATTTTTATTCTTTTGTTGCAATTTCTTTATCAGGGTACGTCCATAAGTTACGTCATGCAAAGTTTTGCCATATTCATCCTCTTCAATTTTCCTCTATATCACACTTTTTGTATGGATTTCAATTTTTATATGGGTAGTCACGTTTCATTGTAATCCCCTCCTTCCATTTCTGTACGTGACGTGATTTATGAATTACCCCTCACCTGCAGTTTTTTTTTCAAAATGTTTACATTGTAATGGGTTGAAGAGCATGAAAATATATTTCATTAATCTCGAAAATAAACTTATAGAACAACTAGATATGGACGACACACTTTCAAGAAGTTTTTTGGATCCCCACCATAGACTTGAAATTTTTTGGTGAAATAAGGCTTAACTTATGAGAATACATTATGAATAACAAAAACGGAGCTGAATTCGAATTGTGAGATACCTTGGGCGTTAACGGGTAAAATAATGTATAAAATCAAATAGGTTTATATTTTAAATCATAGAATATAGAAAAGATCAATACAACACGTTCACATAAGAAAATTGTCACTTCAGAAATCCACATGGGACATTCATGTTTCTAGGGGTAGATTGATCTCGACAAAATATTAAAATTCTTTGTAATAGCCTGTAAGTATCGCAAAGAGGGGGTACCATTGATCATTGAAATAACATTGATCGGTATAACACTTTCATTGAAAAGTTTTAATAAACACTGTGTGAAAATATTTTCAATGCCTGGATGTTTCTATTTGAATCTAACGAACCGTTTTTTTAAGGGGGGTCCGTAGCCTTGAGGTTACGCTTTCGCTTCATAAGCGGAAGGTCATGGATTCAATTCCCAGCCCCTCCAAAAAAACCCGTCCAGCCACCAGAAGACGCCGCACGGAGGACCGTGCTTAGGGGAACACATCAATCCTCCGTCAGTATCAGATGGTGACTGAGAAAAACTGACCCACTTCGCAGGCAGCTAGCCTCAAACGACTCAGGAACACGGCAAAACGAACCACCGCAAGAGCAATGGAGTATGGCTTATGGAAATCGATTGTACCAACAGCAGAGCACTCTCCTACCTGCTCGGTGTGAGAGCAAAAGAGCAGAAGAGAGTGAATGCAGATGTAAATATAGATTAGCTAAAAATAGAACTGTATCGGTAAGGAAGATACAGATAAAACTGATTCCGGCACAGTAGTGGCCACGAGCACAGAGTGCCTTAAAAAAATTATTGTACTCGGGTATTGCGTGAACCAAAACAAAATCGTTATATCAGGTAATTGTCAAAACATATTCCGGCAAACTTTGTGTTCCTGTATCTATAAAGTATTTACAAACATTTTCTACTATTTTTACTTCTTTCACAATGATGCATAGACCCTGCACGAACACTACTTTGGAAGATTTATGTAGTTCCGTTGATCGTTATTCGTACTAAACAATGACGTACAGATACCACTCCTTGTTCATTTATATAAATATTAAGATCAATATTTACCGTCTACTTGAAAAAAAAAATTAAAACATTTCAATGAACACCATATAACACATTTCTTGGCCTGCAGTGTATCCTACATGCTACCAAAATTATTGAACGCCGTTTTTGATGCACTTGTTTTATAGAATACTAAATAACTTATATTTGACAGAACATCAACGTAAAAAAAAAATTTTTTATTCAGAACATGTTTGAAAAGAGTATGTATGGGGCATGGATATGACATATTGAGACTGTTTGTTTGGCGTACAAGTCAGAAAAAACCGAAATAAGACATATACACTAGATGATGAGCACGAGAAGACCGCTGTAGAACAAAATATAGTTGTAACATAGTTAACATAATTAAAACATTTCCAGCAAAACGGTAGTTTTGTGTTACAAATTATAAGCCAACAAATTATACAAATTATAAGTACAACATCTTCGTTCAAATTCAATATTAGGAAGTTTAACAAAACAAGAGAACAAATTGCTTGCAAAATTACATGTCTTTAAAACTAACAACTCATGTAGGACAAATTGAATATTTTTGAATTTGGATTCATGTTTTCGGTGTTACTTGGGTGATTTGAAACTTCAATGCTAAACGATCCTGTGGATTGAAATCAATTATATTTATTATTAAGTTTATTTTTCCATAAATAAAGCAATCAACCAATTTGATAAACCAATTTCAATTATTCCACCACAAATTGAGAGATTTCCGCCATCCATAAGTGGTCGAACACTCCCGTAGAAATCGCTGCCTGCGGTTACGACTTCCAACCATAGTTCACATCACCCATTCGAAGCTTCTTCTCAGTCCATTTATGCGCTCGGAATGCAACACTACCGGGAGGTTTGGCTCTGCGCTACGAGAAGACGCCAGCAACTGTGTGGACGGCAAAGGTTAATAGCTAAGGCAGCCCCCTAGTCGTCGATTTCAGTGAGCTTGCATCACGATTCGCCCATCGCCACTCGGTTCTGCTCTGCTCTGCTCTGAAATGGTTGATGATTGCCGGTCAGACCATCCGAGGCGTAGGTACCGCCACCAACCAGGTCTAACCAACCAGGTGTAGATATTAATATGAATTTTATTTGAAAGCAATTTTCCCGACCATTAGACGGGGTGCTGTGAAACGATGCTATTCTATTATATGGAACCATGCTACACGATGCTTAGCTGGCCTGGAGGAGGACGATGATCATGATGGTCAAATGTAGTCAGAGCATGCCACAAATTTCGTCATGTTCGATGGGTTTTCCCATTTGTTACACGGTTAATCGGTTCTTGTTCGGGGTTGTAATCTTCACGCTCTGGGATGCAGAAAAATGAGAAATCTGGTTCAAATGGGATTTTCGCAATCAGATAATGGCGGATGAGCAACGTTCTAGCAGCGTATGTAGCATACTGCAATCCGTCACACCTGTTCGCCATCCTTTGAACGAGGCTTGACAAATTCGGGCTGAGCAGGTGGAACAAAAGGGGGGGGGGGGGTGATACCACAACACTTCTTAGCCCAGAATGTCTAATTAAGCCATAAAGCGGCGCAAATTGATCAATCCTCGTCGCATTTGCTGTTAGACGGACGGGCAACTCTAGATAGAGACGTTCCAGCCTAGCGTGTGAAAAGTGGTACCTACCATCGTTTGCCTTCAATTGTTGTCTTGTCGTTGTTTGGTTGACTCCGGTGGTGGCCAAAGTGTTGATCTTTCGAATGTAGTCCAACCGCGAAGCAGAGCGCAATCCAAAAACTGAACAAATTGCTAGTAATCTGCCAAGTCATGAGATTTGCCGGGTGTGCTCCCAGTCTTGCATCGCAGCCATCCGCTTCCCGACTAGCATAACATTTCTAAATTATAATGGTATAAAAATATACCATTATTGTGATATAATTATCTCATTTTGGTAAAATAAAGATTTTTTTTAATGAGATTATATCAGAATTTGTTACAATGAATTATATAACACAACATGTTACGTTAAGCTATAACAAATAGCAAGCGACCATCAAGTTCATTCACGAATATCACGCAATTTATCAATTACACAGCGTAACAAAAATGATAATTTTGTATGTCTGAATGATCAAATTATGTGTCTCTAATAGATCTTCGGTCGCTGAATCTGATATCGTTCTCAGAGACGTTCCAGCACGTCACAATTTTTAGCTACATATAGCCAAAGTTGTATAAAAAACTGGGTTTATTGATGTTTATATGAAATTAAAAGTACGATTTATCTAACTTTTTTTGTGACCTCATCCACCAAGCATGCAGAATATGACTTAAACTTTCAATTTAGATCAAATTTCGTTGAAATTGCACGATAAAATTTATATCAAATCGATTTTTTCAATATGCTTGCAGTCTCCATACAAAATTCTTTGTTTTGTACTTTTTAGGTATTCAACCATGTGCTTTTAAGAGATTCCTCTCCGGGGATTTCTTCATCAATTATTTAGGTACTTTTTAAGTGTTTTCTTCATGAACTGCTTTACCACTTTTCCCTGAGTACTTCTTGAGATTTCTGTGAAAAATTATTCCCTGGTTTGGAAATTGTTATTCTGCAGATTTTTTCCTGAAGTTTCTCTATGCTTTCTGAGTTTACAAGAACAATTTCTCGAATAATCTCTATGAAATTGCGTAAAAATTTATTGTAGAAATCCGCCAGAGAGTGCTTCAGAAGTTCTTCAGAAAATCCTCTACGTTATTATTACATATTGATTCCGTTTCTCATTTTGAAGTATTTTCTGGAATAACTGAGGAATTCTCCAAGAAGTAGTGCAAGGAGTTTTACCAAAATAGTTTTCAAGATCAAAACACTCCGAAATGTTAAGGTATTCCTTTCGAGAATAATAGTATTGCTTCCTGGGGATCTCGTCCTTCTTCCGAAAAATCCACCAAGGATTCGTCAGAGTCTTTTCCAGAGATTTTTTTTTTTCTTAAAAGAGCACTACCGATTCTTCAGGGGTCTTAAAAAGAAAATCAATAGATTTTCTAAAGGAATATGCAATTATTTCTTGAATTCCATGAGGTTTTCCTTTAGGTTCTGGAAATAAATCCATATTTTTTTTCTGAATGTGTACCCCGGGATTCTTTCATTAATCACATGTAGATATCTATTCACTCTCCATTTTTTGTTCGAAACTACTCCAGGAATACCTCGATATTATTTTTAGAGAACTATTTACAATTCAGAATTTCAAGATTTTCTTAAACATGTGACGAAATTCATGACCATTCTTCTTCTTCTTGGCATTAACGTCCCCATTGGGACAGAGCCGGCTTCTCAGCTTATTGTTCTTATGAGCACTTCCACAGTTATTAACTGAGAGCTTTCTTTGCCCAAGTTGCCATTTTTGCATTCGTTTATCGTTTGGCAGGTACGATGATACTCTATGCCCAGGGAAGTCAACGAAATTTCCATTACGAAAAGATCCTTGACCGACCGGGATTCGAACCCAGACACCTTCAGCATGGCTTTGCTTTGTAGCCGCGGACTTCAATCACTCGGCTAAGGAAGGCCCCTAAGGAATTTCATGACCATATTCCTCAAAGATGAGCCCAAGTAGTTTTTGTAGGATTTTCTACAAAACTTCTTGTTCTTTATTCTCGGTCGTTAAAATGGCGTTAAAACGGTTGGAATTTCTACTAAAGGTGTTTGTATCTAACATCATAGAAAATGTTTTCATGAACTCCAAGATTCATGGTACGGTGGACAACAGTTTTTAGCAGAAACAATTTTTTTTCTTCTGGCAAAAAATCTAAACAAACTTTTTTGAAGAAACAAATTTAAATTATAGTGTTAGAACTGTAGAAGTTAAACACGAATATATTGGCGGTATTATTCAATGGCAATGGCAGATTTTATTAAATTTAAATCTTGGAGGAAATTCTTGCAATACTTTGAAAGTTTGTTGAGGAATCCCTAATAAACTTCCAGATATAAAGTAAAGTGGGGAAAAATTTCGAGTTGGGCAAGAGTTTCTTTGTTAAGATTTCTAGCTCAATTCAAACTAAATGTTATGAATGTCATAGTGTTTTAAATTCCGGATTTCGGCTCTGTTATGCCCTGTGACGTCCGAGCCTACCAAATAAACGAGATAAGCAAAAAAAGAATATACACATTATGTTATAATTCTGTAAGTTACAACCAGTCGGGCTGGAGTTTGGAGCAATTTGGCGTTGCTAATGAATGCTCTTTAAGGCGATGCGAATGCTGGGTGAACATGAGCACCAACGGACATTTTCGAATGACACATCTGCTCTGCAGGGGTGATGGGTAAAGGAGAGTCCAGTCACCGTCATGCTGGGAGGAGTGTGTGTCAGATGAACGTGTGCAGCAAGTGGAGTGCACCGGATTGCAATATAAAAATATATTGTTTTGTGCCATCGAGATCGCGTATGTGAGCTGCTACATTTGAGGTGAATCTCTGTTTCTCTCCAGTGTACGACTAAACGTGAATAGGATGATCTTTAAAAGTTGATGGTTATTTGTCGTTCTATATATTGCTCGCAGCGATAATTGAACTCCATTGTGACTTTGCCATGTTTTTTTCTTAGTGCTGAGACTAATTTGTTTTCAATAACATGGTTGGAGGCGCTTGACCTTACTGGTATTTGCTACCCGTCTTTTGCATTATGAAACAGATAGGCAAAGATGTGAAACGTAACTTCATGAGCTATTAATTATAATAATTAATTATAAATTCTTTCTGAATCAAATGATTTAGTTCCACTCGAAACACAACTTTTCTTTCATGCCGAGCAAACATCTAAACAAATAACACTGAATCAACAATTTCACGTCAGATAGCTGTGAAGCTTAGGGGCAACGAGATCATGGTGAAAATATCTCACAGCAGTATAAATTAAGTATTGAACAAACTAAAATGTATTAAGTCAGAATAATCAGGCTTGGAGGAGACCTGAAAGGGTAATGTGTAAAGGTCTCTGTAGCATCCAGTATATTGATGAAAATAGCGTTCATTTCACCGTTTTTTTAATTTATAATTCTTGTTTAGTATTGTTTCAAACATTACACTCATATCTTATATTTAGGTGTTTTGTGATAGGCAACACTATTATCTTCATTTAGTAAAACCAAATTAGGCATTTTTTATAACATATTAATTTTCATTTGCTGTAGCAGTTCAGATTTTATACAAGTGAGTTGATTTCACCTGCTTATAAGATAAAAAAAAACGCTTGCAATTTACTTAACCTGGATTTAAGCATGGATTTATTGGAATCCTTCGTCCTTTGACGGAGAGGCCTGTGTCGTCCACAAGCAAAGTGGTCGAATGTCCATCTTCTTCTTCTTTCTGGCGTTACGTCCCCACTGGGTCAGAGCCTGCTTCTCAGCTTAGTGTTCTTATGAGCACTTCCACAGTTATTAACTGAGAGCTTACTATGCCAATGACCATTTATGCATGTGTATATCGTGTGGCAGGTACGAAGATACTCTATGCCCTGGGAAGTCGAGAAAATTTCCAACCCGAAAATATCCTCGACTGGTGGGATTCGAACCCACGACCCTCAGCTTGGTATTGCTGAATAGCTGCGCGTTTACCGCTACGGCTATCTGGGTCCCGGGTCGAATGTCCATGTTGGAATGTTTATTGACAAAAATTGCATTTTTATCGATGGACCATCATTCTGTTCAAAATGACCATTTCAAAAGTTTACTGATGAAGGAAAGCAAACTGATTAGACGATGGCTAAAAGCTACTGCAGGATTTTTGTCTGGTTTTTCATATATTTGATTTTTTTAATAATAATTCTCACTTCTTCTAAATCAGTCTCCCAGATATTTTCGAAAACGTTCTCTTGATTGAGAATATTTTCGAAAACTAGAGTAACTTGATTTTCTATTGAACTAGTTAATCCTAAATTAAAATTGTGCGCGCTTTCAAACTCCATAGCAAGTTTTGAGCTGTTTTGCAATTACTTAGGATTTTTCAAAATTTTAGATAATTTCCAAAAGGGCTTAGAACTAGAGTCCTATTGAAAAGTAGTATTTTCAAATTTTTTGTTTCTAAATTGTGCAAATCGTTTTCTAATTTCTTCCTGCAGATCCTGTCATATAATTTTCATGGCAGGATCGCGAATGCGTTGCAATTGCATTTTTCTCACGTTTTTAAGACGGATCAAAAGTTTAAGACCGTCGTCTATAATCAAGGATTCAAATTCACATTTTGGTATGGCAATGCTCCTGACTTCAACAATGGAATTTATTAAAGTTTCAAGAGCATTGTCAATATCAGGTTTTGTTTGTAAAGAAATATTAACATCAAGATTACTATCGATATATGTTTCGTATATATTCCAGTCGGCTCGAATCGCGAAGACAATCATCATCACTTATTCACCACTTCCATTCATCAGTGCATAAAATATTCACCATAAACCGAACAATCCACCTTCCACTAATTGCGCTTCAGTCAACAGGCTGCCACAATCGCCACTTAGACGATTAGCCTAATTTGCCATAAGGTCACACCTCCGACTCAAACGTCCATCCTCAGTTAATAAATTGTTCCGACGATCATAACCGAAAGCAACCTGATCGACTCATCCCATTTAATGCAATTTGAAGACAAAGTAATCCCTTTATCTCGAACGGCACCTCATCGCCACACTCAATCATTTTTTTTTTAATGCAATCTGCCATTATTCGCATCCGCGTCTTACCCATTTAGATGACTGTTTACACACCGATCTTGTCAACGCGCCAATTTCTCACCACATCTGCATCATAAATCTCCGCGGCAAGCGCAGCTCACTCACCCACAGCTTCCCTCGGAGAATCGTCATCCAACACCACGAGTGCTCTACAGAGGTGTTCTTGTGTGAGCAAACGTTTCAGCAGAAATTCTATATCAAACAGTTCATCTACCAGAGTCAAGGTGGCGAAGCGCTCTCAAACCACAATGACGACGCTAGACGATCCCTTGTTCGGCCTTTGGCGTGCGATGGTGTTTGAGAACACTTACATCCCTTTGAATGCAACTTCCAGTCAAAAACCCATTATTTTCAGAGCAACTCTATCCTCGGTACCATCCGGACCACATGCTCAAAAGCACACTCGAGAATCATTAATTCCAATAAAGAATCCATGTTATGCTTCATATGTGAGATCCACACAGCGCAAGCAAGCAGCGCTGTTAGAATCCCCTCGAGCAACTCGTTCACTGTTCTCTAACCCATCCGCGAGTCTAGTTCGAGGTCCCCGCGGAGGATTTCGTGTGTGGGTGTGTTGGACGCGTCGCCGTCGAACTATGGGACAGAAACCTACTTTGGTTGGCCAAAATCCTGTAGAAACGTCGTAGCAAAACTTTCTTCTGCAAAGTTGTTCAATGCCACACAATGCAATGACAAATGTTCTGGAGATACCTTTGCTCTAAAAGTGTCGTGAATACACTTCAACCTTTTTTCACAAGCGTTCTTTTTATGATTGTTCGTTTTACGATTACTTTTTTTCTCAATTTCAGATCAATAAAACTCGTTAGATGGCAACACTGTTGCATTGGATTCTAATAAATTGGATTCTAATAAATCATAACCGATTGGAAACACAAAATAATAATAAAGATTAATATTTTGATGATAGAATAGGTTACAACTACTAATGAAATTCATATGATAAACAGAAAAACTTATTTGCTAGAAACACTGTTAGAAAATGTTTTAATTGAGCCATAAATCAATCTTCCCAGACAACCAGCAGTCGCATAACGGTTTACGTGAAAAGTCGTTTATTTATACACATTGCATCATACCCGCACTACATGGTGAGTGAAATCATTTAATCGATGAGTTTCCTCGCATTAAACGCTATATTATGAGTTCATATGTACAATTCGTTTCGTCCCGTATACTTGTGCAAAGTAAGTCGGATATTAGATTAGCTGCTACGGATTAGCAGCTGTCAAATATTTTTTGTTATGATAAACCAAGTCGCCTCCACTTTTGTACGTATAAGGCTTTTTCGCAGCATCTTATACGTGAAACTTTGCACATATAAGCATCGCATAACGCAAAAGGTGATTTCGTAATATGTGCATTCTGGTTGTCTGGGTTACTTTGACTTTTTTAGACTCGATTTGGCTCTTCCGTGGGATACCCAAATTTTGCGTATTGCCAACAGTGGAAAAAAGCGTGCAAAATATTTCTACCCAGCGGCATACTTGCATCTTCCCTGTGGTTCGCAACACTAATCAGGTGCGAGATAGATAACTTAAAGTTGACAAATATTTTTTTTATAGAATAACACCCGATTCTGTTTTTGCACGGGGAATGCGTACCGTGGAAAAAAAGTTTTCAGTTCAAAATTTCAAAAACCGTGCAAAAAAAAGTAACACCACTTCTCGATGTTTCATGCAAAAATAAGGTTTTGGTGGAAAAAAATGTATGGAAACATTTTTTGCACGGCCGTGTAAAAAAAATCTGTGCAAAAATAGAATTGGGTGTAAATGTAAGATATAAATGTTTTATGGAATAGTTTGTAATTACCTTAAACCTCACTCACGATACTATTGGAATCCTGCATGTCTCTATTAAAGCTTATGGCGCTGAACACGAATAAGGCCCAAACTCGATCCCATTGAACACTGTTGTACTTCATAAGTTTATATAAGATTAGGTTTTATTGGAGTATACCCCATTAGGCATAAAAACGTTAGGCATAAAATACTTCAGACATAATGGGCGTTTGACATAAAATAATTAGTACCGTTTTGTCTCAAATCCCGAACAGACTGATATTCCGCAAACACGGTTTTTGTATGACGATTCGGTTGAAATGTTTCGCTGAAATATATCATCAAAATACCAGGAAATAGCAGTCTATTGCTATTCGATTTAAAGGAATTCTAATCTATTTTATACCTCGAGATATACTTTTACGGAAAAAACAATTCTAAACAAGTTTCAATAAATAATTTTATCAGCAAACCCAACAGCTTACAGTTAGACTTTGTGAAGAAATTGCAATTTTCACAAATATCAGCTAATTTATGCCTATCAGATGCATTTGAAGTCACTGTTGACCTTAAGTGTTCGGAATATGAGTCAAAACGGTATGTCACATGACACACGTCTTAGCGTTAGCGTAGTTACGGTCTACTTCGTAGATTGGATACTAGCAACATTCATGTGTAATTTGATAATTTTACCCAGACTGCTTTCAGGGACAAGGCTGGGGAGTAAACCTTGGCCCAATCTTGGACAATATTACCAAAAGCATGAATATTGTTATTCCCGGCCACGCCCATCTTTACCGTAACTTGGGATAGGGGAAGGAAATGTTGATGTATCACTTACTTAATGAGAGGCCACCGACTCAGCGACACCCTCATAAGTGCTATGGAGGAGGAGAATGGGAAAGGTTTGACATCATGATTCGCCTGAAAAGCTAGCGATAGACAAAGGGCATTTGTGGTTAAGTGTTGTAAATTTATTCTTTTGAATGGAGGCAATCAAAAGAGAACCTTTTTTAACTTGTTATGATGATTCGGGTGTATTTTTTTTTCTGCTCAGAAGTAAACGCAAAGCAGAACCAATCCGTCTAGGTTCATTGGACAGCAAAAAAGAAAAACAAAAATAATACCGTCAAACGGGGCTACTTTTGATTCCGGGGACTACTTTGGACATTCGTGTTTTTGATTTATTTGCAGCATAAATATTAATCTGAGCTATTTTGTGTCTTCAACACTTTTATTGACCAAAACATGCACTACAACCAGACATGAACATTTTTCGGAACAACATCAACGATAACAGGATAAACACGAAAATATATTTAAAAATTCCGAACACATATCCACAAGACACAAAACATTTGCTATGTAAACATTGTTCGAATTTTTCACATATCGTGGAAAGTTATTGGGAGCGTCACAAAACTATCGAATCGTCATGTTTCATAAAAATTCGTGATAATTTTATGTTAAAAATTGTTGTGTTACAAAAATAATTGATCAAAGGTCTTAATTTTACGACTTTTATTTTATGTTAAAGCGTTGGTTTCTATATTTAACAACAACAACAACATAATTAACCAAGGATTCAGGAAAGTTAATAGTCATCAAATATATACATATTTTATTACGTATTGGTAGTAAACTCAAACCATATTCCTTGAGAAAATAATTCTCGGCCATTTTTACATGAATCCGTAGTACAAAACAATTTCATTCTTCATCTGCTATAAATAGACTACCATTACTAGCCATATCAAAACTATTGAGAACCAAAATAATTACACATGTAAAATTTGAATTGCTTATAATCTTGCGAAACATTATTCTTGTACTTCATGCATTACACTTTAAATAAAAATTACTTTTAGTTACAGCAATTGATGAGATCCTTCTACATATCATTAATATAACATAAGGAATTTTTACAGATTTTAATCATTATTAATCAGAACTTATTAATCGTCGCAGTACTTGGTAATTGCATCATTCGATTGTGTCAACTTAAACAATCAAGCAGTCGTAGCTGACAGTTTTATTTAAAAGAAAGTAAAACAGAAATTTCATTATAGAAATTAAACACTACAAAACCATATTTTGCTGAAAAGTGTCATGTGTATTTTTTCGCGCTTTACAATTTTCTTAATTATGTTTATCAACGAAAAACGTTCAACAACGTCAAAATAGACGTTAATCTATAGAATCAGTTCAAAAGTTATGCGAATATAATCATTTTATTATCAAATCGTATTGCTTTCTAAATGTGTCCAAAGTAGCCCCATTTTTGTCTTGAAGGGCACATATTTTTCGCTATTCAAGCATTTTTTTTATTTCTTGATGGATTTGCTTCATATTTAGCACATTTGTTACGTACATATACAACTAAGATATATGCAAGAATTATCGCAATCCATCTATAATTCTTAGAGCTACAAGACCTCAAAGTTGAAGAATGTGGAAATAATGTCAAAAGAAGCCCCGTTTGACGGTACACGAATAAAACTCGGCCAAGCAATCGTATCGCACTATCAGCAAGCTATCATCAGGGCGGAATGCGCGAACCAAACAAAAATGTTTATCTCCGAAGATTGGCGAAAAAAAAAGTTCCCGTAACGAAAACACGGAATCTGTCCTGTAATTGATAATTCACATTGAACCTTACTTAAATTTGTTTAATTTGTATATCGTCGTCATCAGAATATGTTATAAGATTTAATTTTCTTAATATTTTATTATATTATATATAATTTTATCTATATCTATTATTTTAATATTTAATAATTTTAAATTATTTCATTTTAATCAAATTTTTAATTTTTCAATAATAAATCCTTACATTAAATTCTTTATATTTTTAAATCTTTTATCTTTAGGAGGATTACCCCCATTTTTAGGATTTTTACCTAAATGACTAGTTATCCAAAATTTAGTAGAAATAAATCAATTATTTCTTTTATTTATTGCTGTTTGTTTAACTTTATTTACTTTATATTATTATTTACGAATATCTTATAGTATTTATATATTAAATTACAATAAAAATTCATGAATATTAATAAATTCTTATTCTAATAATAATTTAACTTTAATTTTAACTATAAATTTTATTTCTATTATAGGATTATTAATTATTACATTAATTTATTTAATCTTATAATAAGAATTTAAGTTAAATAAACTAATAGCCTTCAAAGCTGGAAATATTTGTATTAATCTTTTAATTCTTAAACTGTAATAATTTTTTAATTATTCCTTTAGAATTGCAGTCTAATATAATTATTGAATATAAAGTTTGATTAAAAAGAATATATTTCTTATATATAAATTTACAATTTATCGCCTAAACTTCAGCCATTTAATCGCGACAATGGTTATTTTCAACAAATCATAAAGATATTGGAACTTTATATTTCATTTTTGGAGTATGATCTGGAATAGTCGGAACTTCTCTAAGAATTTTAATTCGTGCTGAACTTAGCCACCCTGGTATATTTATTGGGAATGACCAAATTTTTAATGTAATTGTAACAGCTCATGCGTTTATTATAATTTTCTTTATAGTAATACCAATTATAATTGGAGGATTTGGAAATTGATTAGTTCCTTTAATATTAGTAGCCCCTGATATAGCCTTTCCTCGAATAAATAATATAAGTTTTTGAATACTACCTCCTTCATTGACTCTTCTATTATCAAGCTCAATAGTAGAAAATGGAGCAGGAACTGGGTGAACAGTTTATCCTCCTCTCTCTTCAGGAACAGCTCATGCTGGAGCTTCTGTTGATTTAGCTATTTTTTCTCTTCATTTAGCTGGAATTTCCTCAATTTTAGGGGCAGTAAATTTTATTACAACTGTAATTAATATACGATCGTCAGGAATTACTTTAGATCGACTACCCTTATTTGTTTGATCTGTAGTTATTACAGCTATCTTATTACTTCTTTCTCTTCCTGTTTTAGCTGGAGCTATTACTATATTATTAACAGACCGAAACTTAAATACATCTTTCTTTGATCCAATCGGAGGAGGAGACCCTATTTTATATCAACATTTATTTTGATTCTTTGGACACCCAGAAGTTTATATTTTAATTTTACCCGGATTTGGAATAATTTCTCATATTATTACTCAAGAAAGTGGAAAAAAGGAAACATTTGGAACTTTAGGAATAATTTATGCTATATTAACAATTGGATTATTGGGATTTATTGTTTGAGCTCATCATATATTTACAGTAGGTATAGACGTAGATACTCGAGCTTATTTTACTTCAGCAACTATAATTATTGCTGTTCCTACAGGAATTAAAATTTTTAGTTGATTAGCAACTTTACACGGAACTCAATTAACATATAGTCCAGCCCTTCTATGATCATTAGGATTTGTATTTTTATTTACAGTTGGGGGTTAAACAGGAGTAGTATTAGCTAATTCTTCAATTGATATTGTTCTTCATGATACTTATTACGTAGTTGCCCATTTTCATTATGTTTTATCTATAGGAGCTGTATTTGCTATTATAGCAGGATTTATTCATTGATACCCTTTATTAACAGGAATAGTTATAAACCCTTCATGATTAAAGGCTCAATTTAGTATAATATTTATTGGAGTAAATCTAACTTTCTTTCCCCAACATTTTTTAGGATTAGCTGGAATACCTCGACGATACTCAGATTTTCCTGATAGTTACTTAACTTGAAATATTATTTCTTCTTTAGGAAGAACAATTTCATTATTTGCCGTTATTTTCTTTTTATTTATTATCTGAGAAAGTATAATTACTCAACGAACACCTTCTTTCCCTATACAATTATCTTCATCTATTGAATGATATCATACACTTCCTCCTGCAGAACATACTTATTCAGAATTACCACTACTTTCTTCTAATTTCTAATATGGCAGATAAGTGCAATGAATTTAAGCTTCATATATAAAGATTATTATCTTTTATTAGAAAATGGCAACATGAGCAAATTTAGGACTTCAAAACAGTTCATCCCCTTTAATAGAACAATTAAATTTTTTTCATGATCATACTTTATTAATTCTAATTATAATTACAGTTATAATTGCATATATTATATTTATATTATTTTTTAACAAATTTACAAATCGATATTTATTACACGGACAAACAATTGAAATTATCTGAACAATTTTACCCGCTATTATTTTAATATTTATTGCCTTTCCTTCATTACGACTATTATACTTAATAGACGAAATTAATTCGCCATTAATTACTTTAAAGGTTATTGGTCACCAATGATATTGAAGTTATGAATACTCAAATTTTTTAAATTTAGAATTTGACTCTTATATAATTCCTACCAACGAATTAGATTTAAATGGATTCCGTTTATTAGATGTTGATAACCGAATTATTTTACCTATAAATAATCAAATTCGTATTTTAGTTACAGCTACAGATGTTCTTCATTCCTGAACAGTCCCCTCTTTAGGAGTTAAAATTGATGCTACTCCAGGACGATTAAATCAAACTAATTTTTTAATTAATCAACCTGGATTATTCTTTGGTCAATGCTCAGAAATCTGTGGAGCAAATCATAGTTTTATACCAATTGTTGTTGAAAGAATTCCTATAAACTATTTTATCAAATGAATTTCTTCTCAAATAAATTCATTAGATGACTGAAAGCAAGTAATGATCTCTTAAATCATATTATAGTAAATTAGCACTTACTTCTAATGAAAAATATATTTAAACTAAAAAATTAGTTTAACCCAAAACCTTAGTATGTCAAACTAAAAAAAATAGTTTAATCTAATATTTTTTAATTCCTCAAATAGCCCCTATTAGTTGATTAACTTTATTTTTTGTTTTTTCTATCACATTAGTAATTTTTAATATTAAAAATTATTTTTGTTTTTCTTATAATTCAACTGAAACATCCCAAAACTTAAATATTAAACAACACAAATTAAACTGAAAATGATAACAAACTTATTTTCCGTATTTGACCCTTCAACAACTATCTTAAATTTATCCTTAAATTGAGTAAGAACTTTTTTAGGTCTATTAATTATTCCTTCAACTTACTGATTAATACCTAATCGATTCCAAATTATTTGAAATAACATTTTATTAACGCTTCACAAGGAATTTAAAACTCTTTTAGGCCCTAATGGACATAATGGAAGAACATTAATATTTGTTTCTTTATTTAGATTAATTATATTTAATAATTTTTTAGGATTATTCCCATATATTTTTACGAGTACTAGTCATTTAACCTTAACTTTAACTTTAGCCTTTCCATTATGATTAAGATTCATGCTTTATGGATGAATTTGTCACACACAACATATATTTGCTCATTTAGTTCCTCAAGGAACTCCTCCTATTTTAATACCTTTTATAGTATGCATTGAAACTATTAGTAATGTAATCCGACCAGGAACTTTAGCAGTACGATTAACTGCTAATATAATTGCAGGACATTTACTAATAACTTTATTAGGAAATACCGGCCCTATATCAACATCTTATATCATTCTTTCATTAATTTTAATTACTCAAATTGCTCTTTTAGTTCTTGAATCCGCTGTTGCTATTATTCAATCTTATGTTTTTGCAGTATTAAGAACTCTTTATTCTAGTGAAGTAAATTAATTTATGTCAACACATGCAAATCACCCATTTCACTTAGTAGATTATAGCCCTTGACCTTTAACAGGAGCTATCGGAGCTATAACAACAGTTACAGGCCTTGTCCAATGATTTCATCAATATGATAATACTTTATTTTTACTAGGTAATATCATTACTATATTAACTATATACCAATGATGACGAGATATTTCTCGAGAAGGAACTTTTCAAGGACTTCACACTATTCCCATAACATTAGGATTACGATGAGGAATAATTTTATTTATTATTTCTGAAGTTTTTTTCTTTATTTCTTTCTTTTGAGCTTTTTTCCACAGTAGCTTATCCCCAACAATCGAATTAGGAATAGTTTGACCTCCAATTGGAATTGAACCATTTAATCCTTTTCAAATTCCTCTTTTAAATACAGCTATTTTATTAGCTTCCGGGGTTACAGTAACCTGAGCCCATCATAGTTTAATAGAAAATAATCATACTCAAACAATTCAAAGATTATTTTTTACTGTTCTTTTAGGAATTTATTTTTCAATTCTTCAAGCTTATGAATATATTGAAGCTCCTTTTACAATTGCTGATAATGTTTATGGATCTACATTTTTTGTAGCAACAGGATTTCACGGACTACACGTATTAATTGGAACTTCTTTTCTATTAATTTGTTTATTTCGACATATAAATTGTCATTTTTCTAGAAGTCATCATTTTGGATTTGAAGCAGCTGCTTGATATTGACATTTCGTTGATGTAGTTTGACTATTCTTATATATTTCAATTTATTGATGAGGTAATTAATTTATAAAGTATATATTTGTATATGTGACTTCCAATCACAAGGACTAAATAATTTTAGTATAAATAATTATTATATTATTCATTATAAGAATTATTATTTTTACTATTACAATTATTGTAATAATATTAGCAACAATTTTATCAAAAAAAACTATCACAGATCGAGAAAAATCATCTCCATTTGAATGTGGATTCGACCCAATAAATTACTCTCGTTTACCTTTTTCATTACGATTTTTTTTAATTGCTATTATTTTTTTAATTTTTGATGTAAAAATTGCTTTAATCCTACCAATAATTTTAATTATTAAAACATCAAATTTAATAAGTTGATCAATAACTAGTTTATTTTTTATTTTCATTTTGTTAATTGGCTTATACCATGAATGAAACCAAGGAGCTTTAGAATGAAATAATTAAAATATGAAGCGATTTATTGCAATTAGTTTCGGCCTAATCTTAGGTGAAATTCACCCATATTTTGGGATAATAGTTAACTATAACATTTAATTTGCATTTAAAAAGTATTGAATTTATATTCAATTTATCTTAATTAATTGAAACCAAAAAGAGGTATATCACTGTTAATGATACCATTGAATAATTTATATATTCCAATTAAGCAGAAATATAAATGGAATTAAACCATTAAAGATAAAAGTTAGCAGCTTTTTCTTGATCAACATATTTCATTTTTAATTCCATTTATATAGTTTAAAAAAAACATTACATTTTCACTGTAAAAATAAAAATTTATTTTTTATAAATATTTAAAAATTACAATAATTTCCCTAACATCTTCAGTGTCATACTCTAAATATAAGCTATTTAAATTTAAAAATTAATTTAAAAATAATATTATTCTTACTAAAATAATTACTCATAATATATAACTTAATAAATAAATGTTTAAATTATTATTTTGAAATTCTTGAACATATAATGAATAAATTTTTAATTGATTATATAATATCTGACCTCCAAAATATTCACTTCATCCTTGATCAAACATTTTATAAGAATATATTCCTAAAATTAATGGTCATTTTACAACACCCACAGTTGAAATTAAAGGTATAAATCACATACTTCCAGAAAAAAAACTAAAATTATAATAAACTAAAGACTTATTAATAAAAAAAAAATTAACATTTCTAATTAAATACCCAGTAAATCCTCCTAATAAACAAACTATTAATGTTACATTTTTTAAATAATAAGGTAAACAAATTATTTCAGGATTAAAAAATATTAATCAACTTAACGTTCTTCCTCCAATAATAGCTATAACTATTAAAAAAAAAATTCTAAAAGATATAGTTCACCCCTTATCATTTAGTATATTCAATGTAGTTCTATTAAAGTCCCCTGTTATTGAATAATAAACTAATCGAAAAGAATAACATACAGTTAACCCTGTAGAAAAAAAAAAAGAAAAATAGAAAAAAAATTCATATAAGACAACATTACTGTTTCTAAAATTAAATCCTTCGAATAAAACCCCGCCAAAAAAGGTATCCCACATAAAGCTAAATTAGCAATATTAAAACAACTACATGTTAAAGGTATTCTTATACTTAAACCCCCTATAAATCGAATATCTTGAGCATTTTTTGTATTATGAATAATTACCCCAGCACACATAAATAATAAAGCTTTAAAGAGTGCATGTGTTAATAAATGAAAAAAGCTAACTTATAATAACCAATAGATAAAATACCTATTATTAAACCTGATTGACTTAAAGTAGATAAAGCAATAATTTTTTTTAAATCAAACTCAAAATTAGCCCCTAATCCAGCTATAAATATTGTTAACCCAGAAACTAATAATAAAAATTGTCCTAACTTAGAATTATCTAATAAAATATTAAACCGAATTAATAAATAAACCCCAGCAGTTACTAATGTAGAAGAATGCACTAAAGCAGAAACAGGAGTCGGAGCTGCCATAGCTGCAGGTAATCAAGAAGAAAAAGGAATTTGAGCACTTTTAGTCATTGCAGCTAATATCACTAATCCCCCAATAAACTATTATTTCAAAACTATTTTTTATTATATCTAAATAAAAAATATAATTTCAACTCCCATAATTTAATATTCAAGCAATAGCTAATAATAAGGCAACATCCCCGATTCGATTAGATAAAGCTGTTAATATACCAGCATTATAAGATTTTACATTTTGAAAATAAATTACTAAACAATAAGAAACTAATCCTAGCCCATCTCATCCTAATAAAATTCTAATTAAATTAGGACTAATAATTAATATTATTATTGACATAACAAATATTAATACTAATAAAATAAACCGATTTACATTGTAATCTTCTCCTATGTATTGGTCTCTATAAAAAATTACTAAAGAAGAAATTAATAAAACAAATGATATAAATATTAAACTTATTCAATCAAATAAAAAAGTTATTACAATAGATATTGAATGTAAAGAAACAATTTCTCATTCAATAAAATATACTAAATCTATTAATAAAAACTTTAATCTCAAAATAAATAAAGTAAATCTAATAAAAATTAAAATATAAAAACTATTTTTACAATAATTAACTAAATAATTCACGATCTAAAATGAAATTTTCATATCATTGACACCACAAATCAATATTTTATTTTAAACTATTTAAATTAAAATTAAATTCATAATATACAAAAATTTCTTTTTATAATTAATAAATTTAATGGTAATCAGTGCAATATTAATACTAAAAATTCTCGAGTAGTCCCTGAAGAAAAAAAATAAACCCCTGAATAAATTTTTCCATGTTGTCTATAAGCAAATAAATATAAAGTATAAGCTGCTCTAAAAAAAGACAAAAAAGCTAAACTAATTATAGTTATTCAAGATCAACTAACAATTCTATTTAATAAAGAAATTTCTCCTAATAAATTTAAAGTAGGTGGGGCTGCCATATTCCCAGAACATAATAAAAATCATCATAAAGATAAACTAGGCATAAAATTTAATATCCCTTTATTAATTAATAAACTTCGTCTTCCTATTCGTTCATAAGAAATATTAGCCAAACAAAATAACCCAGAAGAACATAACCCATGAGCAATTATTAAAGTATATGACCCATTTAATCCCCAATAAGTTATTGTTATTAATCCTCTTAATACAATCCCTATATGAGCAACCGAAGAATAAGCAATTAAAGCCTTTAAATCTATTTGTCATAAACAAATTAAACTAACTAAAACTCCTCCAATTAAACTAATACTAATTCAAATATAATTAAATTTTATACCTAAAACTTGTATTAAAGAAAATACCCGTAATAAACCGTACCCCCCTAATTTTAATAAAACACCTGCCAAAATTATAGACCCTGAAACAGGAGCTTCTACATGAGCCTTTGGTAGTCATAAATGAACTAAAAATATTGGTATTTTTACTAAAAAAGCAAAAATTATACATAAATATAAAAAATCTAAATTATATAAATTTTTATAACTTAATATAACAAAATTTATTGTATAATTATCGTTTTTAATATAAAAAATACCAATTAATAACGGCAACGAAGCCAATAAAGTATAAAATAATAAATAAATCCCCGCCTGTAAACGTTCAGGTTGATACCCTCAACCTAAAATTAAAAATAAAGTTGGAATTAGACTTCTTTCAAAAAATAAATAAAATATAAATATACTTATGGAACTAAAAGTAAAAATTAATATTATAAGTAAAAAAACAATTATAAATAAAAATAAATTAACATAATTATTATAACGAACTACCCCTTCTCTAGCTATTAATATTAAACCACAAATTCAAAAACTTAATAAAATTAATCCATAAGAAATTATATCTATACCAAAATAATAAGAAATATCACAAAAATAATAATTAGAACTAATTTTAATTATAAATAAACAAGTAGCTAAAAAAATTAAATTTTGAACCATTCAATAAATATTTTTTTTAAAAAATAAAAAAAAAATAAATATAATTATAAAAATAAATTTTAACATTGTAAAATAGAAAAACTTTGAAAATAATCATTACCATGAGTTCGAATCATAGAAACTAAAATAGATAGCCCTAGAACCCCTTCACAAACACAAAAAGTTAAAAAAAATATACTAAAGTAACTTTCATAATTTATAAAATTTAAATACAAAAATAGTAATATAAATAATATTAATACTATAAACTCTAATCTCAATAAAGTACAAAGTAAATGCTTACGACTAGAAATAAAAACAATACTTCCAAAAATAAATATAATAATTATTAAATAATATATATATAAATTTATCATTAGTTTTAATAGTTTAAAAAAAACATTAGTCTTGTAAACTAAAAATAAAAATTATTTTTTTTAAAACTTCAAGAAAAAAGATACTTCCTTTTCATTAACTCCCAAAGTTAATATTTTATTATAAACTATTTCTTGATATTATAACATTAATTATACTAATTTCTTTAATTACTAGTTTTATCTTTATACAAATAAAACATCCCTTAGCTATAGGGTTAATACTTTTAATTCAAACATTTCTAACTTCTCTGTTAACTGGTATATTCGTAAAAACATTTTGATTTTCTTATATTTTATTTTTAATTTTTATAGGAGGAATATTAGTTTTATTCGTTTATGTTACTTCTCTTTCATCTAATGAAATATTTTCATTATCTATAAAACTATTTTTTTTATCTTTAAGTATAATTTTAATATTTATTGTATTTTCTTTTTTGTCTGATAAATCAATTATTAGAATATTTATTAATAATTATGAAATAAATAATTTATTTTCTACAAATTCTTTAATAATAGAAGACTTAGTTTCATTAAATAAAATATATAACTTTCCAACTAATTTAATTACTTTATTATTAATTAATTATTTATTTTTAACTTTATTAGTAACAGTAAAAATTACAAAAAAAAAATTATGGACCCTTACGCCCAATAAATTAATTTATGTCTAAATCATTACGAAAAACCCACCCTTTATTAAAAATAGCAAATAATGCTCTTGTCGATCTCCCGGCTCCTTCCAATATTTCTGCTTGATGAAATTTTGGTTCTTTATTAGGATTATGTTTAATCATCCAAATTTTAACAGGATTATTCTTAGCAATACACTATACTGCTGATATTGAAACAGCTTTTAATAGAGTAAATCACATTTATCGTGATGTTAATAATGGCTGATTCCTACGAATTTGTCATGCTAATGGAGCTTCTTTTTTTTTCGCTTGTTTATTCATTCACGTAGGACGAGGAGTTTATTATAATTCATACTTATATATCCCAACATGAATAATTGGGGTAATTATTTTATTTATAGTAATAGCAACAGGATTTTTAGGATATGTTCTACCTTGGGGACAAATATCATTCTGAGGAGCTACAGTAATTACTAATCTTTTATCTGCTGTACCTTATTTAGGTACAGACTTAGTTCAATGAATTTGAGGAGGATTCGCTGTTGATAATGCTACTTTAACTCGATTCTTTACATTTCATTTTATTCTACCTTTCATTGTATTAGCTTTAACTATAATTCATCTATTATTTTTACACCAAACAGGCTCAAATAATCCATTAGGGTTAAATTCAAATGTAGATAAAATTCCCTTTCACCCTTATTTTGTTTACAAGGATATTGTTGGATTTATCATTTTTATATGAATTTTAATTGGATTTATTTGAAAATTCAATTACTTACTAATAGATCCAGAAAATTTTATTCCAGCTAACCCATTAGTTACTCCTGTCCATATTCAACCAGAATGATATTTTTTATTTGCTTATGCAATTTTACGTTCTATTCCAAATAAATTAGGAGGGGTAATTGCATTAGTTTTATCTATTGCGATTTTAATAATTCTCCCATTTACTCATACTAGTAAATTCCGAGGATTACAATTCTATCCTTTAAATCAAATTTTATTTTGAAATATAGTAATTGTGGCTTCCCTTTTAACTTGAATTGGAGCTCGCCCTGTTGAAGATCCTTATGTTTTAACAGGACAAATTCTAACAGTATTATATTTTTCTTATTTTATTATTAATCCTTTAATATCAAAATATTCAGATAAATTATTAAATTAATTAATAAGCTTTTATAGCATATGTCTTGAAAACATAAGAAAGAAGTCAAACCTTCTATTAATTTAATTTTTATACTAAAAATTATTCATTAAAATAATATAGATAAAATAAAAATTTTTACCCCAATAAAAAAAAATAAGTAATTTAAAGACATCGGTAAAAAACTCTTTCAAGCTAAATACATTAATTTATCATACCGAAACCGAGGTAAAGTCCCTCGAACCCAAATAAAAAAAAAAAGAAATAATAGTTAATTTAAAAAAAAATAAAATTCTATAAATATCTCTACCTAAAAAAAAATACTCTAAATAACATACTTATAAATAAAATACTAGAATATTCAGCTAAAAAAATTAAAGCAAATCCCCCTCTTCTATATTCTACATTAAATCCTGAAACTAACTCAGACTCCCCTTCAGCAAAATCAAAAGGAGTACGATTAGTTTCAGCTAAACAAGATGCAAATCAAACGAGACCTAAAGGAAAACAAAATACAATAAATCATATATATTTCTGATATATAAAAAAAATCAAAAAATTATAATTTCCAATTAAAAAAATAAATCTCAATAAAATTAAAGCCAATCTAACTTCATAAGAAATAGTTTGTGCAACAGCCCGTAATCCTCCTAATAAAGCATAATTAGAATTAGAAGATCACCCCGCCACTATTACAGTATAAACTCCTAATCTAGTAATACATAAAAAAAATAAAACCCCTAAATTAAAAGAATACAATTTAATTAAATAAGGCATACTTATTCAAATTAATAAAGACAAAAATAAAGAAAAAATAGGAGAAAAATAATAAAAAATATAATTAGATAATAAAGGATAAGTTTGTTCCTTAGTAAATAACTTTACAGCATCACTAAAAGGTTGTAATAACCCTATAAATCCTACTTTATTAGGTCCTTTACGAATTTGAATATATCCTAAAACTTTCCGCTCTAATAAAGTTAAAAAAGCTACCCCTACTATTACACAAATTACCAATAATAAACTTCCAATCAATGATAATAAATAATCTATATAAAACAATACTATTTATAATTAATTAAATTATATAAATAAATTCTAAATTTATTGCACTAATCTGCCAAAATAGTTTATTAAATATTAATATAATTCATAAATTTAAAATTTATATTTTTTATATTAGGTCCTTTCGTACTATAATATAATAATTAATTAAAGATAGAAACCAACCTGGCTTACGCCGGTTTGAACTCAGATCATGTAAGAATTCAAAGGTCGAACAGACCTAAACTTTAAACTTCTACACCTAAAAATAACTCTTAATCCAACATCGAGGTCGCAATCTTTTTTGTCGATAAGAACTCTAAAAAAAAATTACGCTGTTATCCCTAAGGTAACTTAATTTTTTAATCAATATAACTGGATCAAATATTCATAAATTAATGTAAATTGAAAATAAAAGTTTTTTAAATTTTAATACCACCCCAGTAAAATTTTTTATTAAAATATAAATTTAATTATTCGTTTTAATTTATAATTAACAAAAATAAAGATCTATAGGGTCTTCTCGTCTTTTAATTACATTTTAACTTTTTAATTAAAAAATAAAATTCTATAAAAATTTAAAAAAGACAGTATATATCTCATTCAACCATTCATACAAGCCTTCAATTAAAAGACTACTGATTATGCTACCTTCGCACAGTCAAAATACTGCGGCCCTTTAATAATTTATCAGTGGGCAGGTTAGACTTTAAATTAAATTCAAAAAGACATGTTTTTGATAAACAGGTGAATATATAATTTGCCGAATTCCTTATTTAAACCTTTAATTTTAAATAATTTATATAAATTAAATATACTAATTTTATCATAATTTATAAATTATTATCATTAAAATTTATATTTTAATAAATAATTTAATTTAACAATAAATAATAAAAATTTTAAAATAAATTATAACAAATTTATTAATGATAACTATTTTTAAGCTTACATTTATTAAATATTTTATTAAAAGTTTAAAAATTTATTTTAAAGCTAATCCCTTAAAATATTAATTTTATAAAATAAAAAATCTATATAAATAAAATTTTTAATTTATAAATCTAAATTAAATTTATTTCTTAAAAGACTAGATATATTTTAAAACGATTAACATTTCATTTCTAATTATATATTTAAAATAATTATTCCACAGTAACTTTTATATATAATTAAATCTTTAAAATTCGAGAAAAATTAATATAATAATTAATTAATTAATAAACCCTGATACACAAGGTACAATAAATTAAATTTTCTTTTTAAATAAAAAATTTTCAAATTATTTCAATTTTCTTTTACAATACAAATATACTATTATTAAAATTATTTATTTCTTTAAAAAATACTAAAACTAAAATTATTAAAATTATTTTTATTAATTAAATTAAAAAAAAAAATAATAAATAAAATTTAATCAATTTAAATTGATTTGCACAAATTTCTTTTCAATGTAAATGAAATACTTTACTAATTAAGCTTTAAATTGTCTTTCTAGATACACTTTCCAGTACATCTACTATGTTACAACTTATCTTATTTTAAAAATAAGAACGATGGGCGATATGTACATGTTTTAGAGCTAAAATCATATAAATAATCTATTTTATATTACTATTAAATCCACCTTCAAATTTTTGTTTCAAAAAATTATTCATTTAAATAAATTTATTGTAATCCATCTCTACTTAAATATAAACTGCACCTTGATCTGACATTTTATATACAAGTTCCGTGGTAGCAAACTCGTCAAAAGGCAATTATCGATCCGATACCTATCAAAACGCGATTCATAAAATAATGGAACAAACTCACCGGATTGTTTTATTAAAACATGTGCCATCTGTAACCTTCGAATGGTGTTCCGGCCCGAGCACCACCGCATCCAAAATCAAGCTGGACTGGATCACGGCACCCGAAACACAATTCAAATCACTATTTATTGTTTTATATGACACTCCTTTTCACTAAAACTTTTGATAATAAATCTACAACAATTAAATACAATGAATAAGCAGAAAAAGCAGACCTGCTACCAGCCCAGAGAGTTTTATAAAAACGTTCTAGTCTAGGGGGTGCGGACTCAAACATTTAGGTCGTTCAAATTGAACACAATCTTTTCCACGAGTCTATGTCACATGACACACGTCTTAGATCCAAAAATAATTGTTGTAATCAAAGGCTGTTTTTTTAATTATTAGCACTTGCTGATGCTCAGTTAGAAATTTTTCCTTCTTTTCAATCATAATCTTTTCATACAAGTAAAACTGTGATAGTGATTGCTGCCATTATGAATTTTAATCTCTAATCGAGATTTTACCTAATCTTAAAAATAGGCTTTTTCTTCAATTGATAATTTTAGAATATTCTTATCTGCATTAAGTGGATGTTAACTTATATGTCATTCTTCAAGGTGAGTAGTACTATGGACGGTTCCATTTATAACGTATGGCTCATATCATCTGAGATGAGATATGAACTTCCCATCTTGTTTCTGACATGCTATTTACAATTTCCCATTATTATCAGCATTCAGCCCAATGACTCTTTTGGCCAAATGGCGTTCAGCCAAATTACCCGGAACCCACCAGATTATGATGGCGTGAACTGAACGATGAATTAAACAAAATGTTTTAAGTGTTACGTCTATTTGTCTATGGTAAAACTATGAAGAAAAGCCTATGATTTAAAGAAGGGAAAACATAATTGTATAAATTGAAATAACAGTATAATAATTAAAGAGGATAAATTTGCAGATTGGAATATCAGCAGCGGTAACGAAAGTAATACTCTTGACAGGATTACTATAATTTAGCCATTTTGAAGTGTTTCCAAACCATGGACCTATATTTTCTTACCTAAGCGTTACGTTTTACGATTATTATTATTATAACCTTATTTATTTGCGACATATTATTTTTGCTTTCCTTAGCCTAGTGCGGTAATCACCAAACTGTGGCCCACGGGCAGCATGTGGCTCTCAGGAAAGTTTTATGTGTTTTCAACATTCCAGTGTGGCTCTTCTTTGAGTTTTTAGGTTTAGGAAGAAAGTGCAAGTTTTTGCATTTCATTCTATTTTAGTTCCTTAATTACGCTGAAGTTTTAGTTTTGCTCAAGCTAAGAAGTTTTCAGAGCGTGGTCTGTTGAAATTTTCATGTTAAAAAAAAACGCGTTGTTAAAAATATTAGAAATTTATCAAAACTGGATTAGTCTACACGCTTGATCCCTCGATGAAAATGTATTGAAAATAAATGTATAAAGAACTGTCGTGGATCCAGATCCATTGGTGTTTTCATGACAGACAGATGATTGAAACTTGGGTTGCAAAATTATGAGTCAACAACCAGGAAGGAGCGTCCAACATAGCTTTGGTCCTCACATGCCCCTACCTCACGCTTCCACGGGTCTAACGATGACAAAGACCGCCAGCTAAGGGTTGCGTACTTAGCTGGTAGTGCAATCTGGACACTGTTGTCCTTCTGATATCAGCTAGTGTGAGGGGGTGCCAGGTGGGATCCTTACGCTTTCCAAGCGAAACTTGTACATACAGCCGTATGGAATACCACCTTTAGCACTTCCTTCGGGAGGTGGCCGAACGTCTGGTCCATCTGACCAGGGGTCCAAGCATGGTGTACCTAGGATGTGACAGGGGTTCATCAGTGGGCTCTGGTGAATCTCTACAAAAAACCACAGATCTGCAAGTAGCCCTGAACAAGCGACCTTGTACCGCTTTCAAGGTACCTTAGCCCTCTGGAGTGCCAACCGGCACATCAGGATGGATGCCAGTAAAATCCTGATTAGGGTATACTATACACAGCGCAGAACAACGGACAGGGCACGGATTACGGATTGGATACGTCGACTAACAGTCGTGGGCTAATAGTGTACTCTACTGTTCCCTGAGTAAGGATGGGTGACACCTACTTGAAACGGCGAACAGAACTATGAGGAGAAACTCGTCACCAACCTCGGTGAGTACCCAGACAACCAGAAGTCCCATAAAAATTGACGGTGACGGAAATCGTTTGAGTAATGCATTTCATCGCATAAAATGCTATTTTATGAGTTCATCAGTGCATTTTGTTTTGTTCCGTTTACATGGTCAAAGTAAGTCGAATCTATCCGTAGCAGCTGTCAAATAGAGTTTGTCATCATAAAAGTCGCATAGGATTACAGAAGAGCTCACCATAAAATCTATACACTCGCATTGTATGTCGACTTTCATTATCAAGTATATGTACATATATCGCCTCCACTTTTGTACGGCCTTTTCGCGACATCTTATATGCAAATAATCGATTTGGATGGAGAATCTAGTGGAGGAAACGAAGACGTGATAGTATTCGCAAGGAGCGGAAAGATGCAGAGATTGCCAGTGATACCACAGACGGTAACAGCCAGAACTAGCAGATGCAGCACACCAAGTGAGCCACCGGGAAACCAGCGGGATGCAGAATTCCTGAGTCAAGTGCTCACACCAAATGAGAAGTCGGAGCTGTCGGAAGTAAAGAGGAGGGTCAATGAACTCTATGAGTTCGTCAAGACGAAAAACAACGTCCACCTCAGGATCAAGCAGCTGGTGACGAGCATCAAGTCCGCCAGTACAGCCGCAGAATGCGGGTAGAAGGAATTGCGGATTAGAGCGGAGAAAGCCGAAAAGGCATTGATTTCGGTTAATGCAACAGCCGTTTCACAGGAGACGCCTAGAAGCAATCCGACCACCCGCACTTAAAAATAAACGAGGGATACACCAGGAGAACAGGAAAATCTCAAGAAGCAGCGAAGCGACAATCAGTGCATCAGCGAGCCTAATAACGGCAGTGAATGGCGCATCGTGGAAAGCCAGAAGGGGAAGAACGTCGCGAAGTCGCTGGGCAATGAGGCAAGTGTGAGAGCCTTATCCCATGAGGCAGTGATCGAATGTAGAGAACTGGATGAGATCACAACAGATGACGACGTGAGGGGTCTCAATGCAACCTGGAAAAAGCACCGCAGTCCATGCGGCTGAGAAGAACGTACGGAGGTATGCAAATAGCGACGATCCGAATACCAGTCGCAGCAGCCAAAAAGCTCGTCAAGGCTGGTAAGGTCAAGGTGGGATGGTCGGTTTGCCCGCTGAAACTGATCCCTCGGGAGACAAATTCGGCGGAGAGATGCTTCAGATGCATGGATTTCGGCCACCGGGTAATAAACTTCAAAGGCCCGGACCGGTCCGAACACTGCAGGAAATGTGGTGAAAAAGGTCACGTTGAAGACACCTAGGTGCATGCTGTGTAAGGTGGAGGAAGGTAACGCCCATACGACGGGTGGCTTCAAATGCCCCAAATATCAGAAGGCGAAGGCAGGGCAGTAATAATGATGAAGATAACGCAGGTTAACCTCAATCATTGCGACGCCGCACAACAACTGTTATGGCAGTCGACAACAGAAACAAAGTGCGACATTGCGATCATTGCAGAACCGTATCGGGTTCCTCCCGATAACGGCAATTGGGTAGCAGACAGAGCAGAGACGACAGTGATCCAAGTTATGGGTCGACTCCCTATCCAAGAAGTAATCTCATACAGGGGTTTCGTGATTGCTAAAATTAACGGAAACTTCGTGTGTAGCTGTTACGCCCCCCTGAGGTGGATACTGGAGCAGTACACCCAGATGTTGGATGTGCTAACCGACAAGCTGATCGGTCGAACGCCGGTAATAATCAGAAGAGACTTCAATGTTTGGACCGTGGAGTGGGGTAGTAGACTGACCAACGCGAGAGGATGCAGTTTGCTTGAAGCTCTAGCGAAGCTCTACGTAAGGCTGTACAACGACGGTCTCGCTAGCACATTTCGCAAAGACGATAGGGAATCCATCTGCGACGTGACCTTTTGCAGCCCGTCGCTGATCACCAATGTGAACTGGAGAGCTAGCGAAGAATACACCCACAGTGACCATCAAGCGATCCACTACTGCGTTGGCCAGGAGAAGTTGTGCACTATGGCAGAGGAGGAATGGAGAACGAAGGTGAAACACGAAGCATTTCAACAAGGATCTTTTCGTTTAAGCACTCCGAGCAGTAAGAGACGCTCCATACATGAATGCAGGAGAGCTGACAAAAGCGTTGGCGAGAGCGTGTAACGCAACTATGCCGAAAAAATTGGAGCCAAGGATTCAAAGGCGTCCTGCATACTGGTGGAACGACAGACTCAGCACCCTTCACACAGCCTGCTCAAGAGCCAGAAGACGCGTGCAGAGAGCTAGATCCGAAGTCGGCATGGAAGAGCGTAAAGTGACCTACCGACTGGCCAGAGCCGCGTTCAAACGGGAAATAGCGACGATTAAAACGAACTGCTACAAGGAGTTGTGCCGGGAAGCTGACGCAAATCCTTGGGGAAACGCGTATGGCGAAGATCAAGGGCCCAGCTACCCCATCTGAAATGTGTCCCGACAAACTGAAGGCGATAGTGAACGGTCTCTTTCCTACGCATGCTCCAACCGCGTGGCCGCCCATACCGTACGCTAAAGTAGATGAAGAAAATCCCGGTATGCAAGTGTCTAACTCCGACCTGATAACGGTTGCGAAAGGATTAAAGCTGAACTAAGCTCCCGGACCAGATGGTATCCCTAACGTAGCGCTAAGGGCAGCAATCTTGGCGTTCCCAGACATATTTAGGACAGCGTTGCTGAAGTATCTAGCGGAAGGCTGCTTCCCAGACAGATGGAAGATGCAGAAGCTGTATTGCGGGTAAACCTCCAGGAGATCCTGCTTCATATAGACACATATGCTTGCTGGATACTCTTGGCAAACTTTTGGAAAAGGTCGTCCTCGACAGGCTGACGATCTACACGGAAGGCGAGAACGGATTGTAGAAAAGGCAGTACGGATTCCGTAAAAAGACTTTGACGGTGGATTCGGGCAGTCATCGCGTGCGTCCAAGCAGAAAAGGAGAGGCAATCGATACTGCGCAGTGGTAACAATAGACGTCAAGAACGCGTTCAACAGTGCCAGTTGGGAGGCTTTCGCCGCAGCCCTACACAGAATGCGGATTCCCGAATATCTGTGTAAAGCTCTGTAATAGTAGTTTACGGAACAAGTTGCGGAATGATGATTTTTACAGCACGAGTCGTAAATTTATCCTACGAGGCTTGCCGAGTAGGATAATTATGACGATATCAATATCAATTGATATCAATTGATCGACATATTTGTGAAGATGCATCGAAGCCAAACATCAAATTTTCAAGAGCGCAAATCTAGAGACCCAAACAGCCATTCCAGCTGAAAATTTAATTGATTGGTCACCACCAGCGTGTGACCAATCGATTAGGTTTTCAGCTCAAACCGCTGGCTGGTTCTCGAGGTTTATGCTCTTGAAAATTTGAGGTTTGGCTTCGATGCATCTTCACCTCAAGCCTACCGAAATTTTCGATATTTGTCATTTTTGTATCTTGAATATACTCATATTATGTGCACTTATAGCATGAAACATTGTGTAGTCAACTTTCACATTATTTACATCAAGAGGATTGGACTACTAGCACTGCACAGCGCAAAATTAATTAAAATTTAGCGTCACTTCTACAGTACTTAACTCGCATCGTAAATATTGCTCCAAATAATGTTTATATCTTTGTAATATTATAACAAGTATAAAACAACGCAACTGATCGATCCGTGTTATTTAGTCTATGTTGTTAAACTCCTTCGCATACAATTTTATGCAATTTTCACTACTTACATAGCTGGTCTGAGAACAAAAAAGCTGAAACGTTTGACACGAATTAGTTTAGTTGAATCATTTCTGAAATATGAATAGTGTATCTTTGCGGAAAAAAATTGCAAAACAACTAAAAAGAACAGCCTTTGAGTGAAAGAAGGGAAAATTATGTTTGAAATATGATCAGTTTAGCGCCAATAATCATTGGAACAATATAACTCAAATAACTACCCAATGTTCTTTCGGTCATATATTTAAATACATTATTCAGTCCTTGAAAAGAAAGTTAAACTGTTTTACTTTTAATAATAATTTGAACCGCATTATTTATTGTTTTAAAGTTTTTGTTTTTTGTTTTTTTTTGCGACAGGCTGCCGGAAAACTCTTCAATCTTCAGTGTTTACCCTGATTGCTAGTTTTAACTATCTGGAACCGGAGATATTTTGAAATTCTTAGCAGGACTGCTACGTGGCCATGATTAATGGTGGAAACCAAAAAAAACACACATATATTGGTCTGTCGCTTGCTCTACGAAACAAGTCGGTTATGAAGTTTAATGTTTTCGGAATCACTCGAGTAATCTTCAATGAGAAATTAGATGAAAGCATGGTAAATATTTCATTATTGAATCACTTTCAATTTAGTTTTTTTTTATTTGAGGACATATATTGATTGTCCATTTTCCGATATTTGCATTTTTTTACATAAATCCTTTTTACAGACATTTTTATTGACAGCAGTCCTATATTGATTTTTTTAGCTGTAATTATTTAAAATTGAGATGACATAACCTTGTTTACATTACTTTCATTCCTTCTGTTAACTGCAGGCAGAAACACACAGTACAATTATAAAGACTAGCCAATAAAATAAAGAAGGGTTAATCTCCTATGAATTCCTATGAGTCCTTGAATTAGTTAGCCCTAAGGAACAGATTAATCTTCAAAGAAGGGAAAATCATTAATAGAATGTTGAAAATACAGTTGCCTAGAAGGGGTTGTCCATTAACAACGTGGTCAATTCTTTCGGATTTTTTACCTCCACGGGGTCTTTCGTCCATACAAAAATTTAAAAAGAATTGTTTGTATCGTGGTCATTGGCCAGGCCCCCTTCCATTCTCCCATAAAGGATCACATGGTTAATGGACGACCCCTAATAGCTTGTATAAAATTTAGGACTATTTTAACATTAAAAAAACAGTTATTTCTCAGAAACTATGGAAACCTCGGAAATCTATTACACCTTCTTCTTCTTATCTTGTGTTACGTCCCAACTGGGACAGAGCCAAATCTCAGCTTTGTGTTCTTACGAGCACCTCCACAGTTATTAACTGAGAACTTTTATTGCCAATTGATTTTTGCATGTGTATAACGTATTGCCGATATGAATATGCTCTATGCCCTGGGAAATCGAGAAAATTTTCAATCCAATAAAATCTTCGCCCGGTGGAATTCGAACTCACGTCCGTCAACTTGCTGAATAGCTGCATGTTTACCCCTACAGCTATCTATATAATAAGTTTATGATATCATTATTAGTTTAAAACATTTTATAAACAAAAAGCTTAAAAACTTACGTCACAATTATTTTGCATTATATGTATCGTACGCTGAAAATCATAATGATTCGAAAGATTTTACACACCTAAATATTGCTACACAAAGCAAAGTAATGTAGTAATATTGTTTCTGGGAAATGGTCTTTCTGGGGAATGACTTTCTGGGGAATGGTCCATTCTGGCAAATGGTTTTCTGGCAAATGATCCATTCTGGCAAATTGATTCTGGCAAACGGCTTTCTGGCAAATGGTTTTCTGGCAAATGTCATACAACCCTGGTCTACGGCACAACCCATGGACGGATGTCAATTGAAGTCACGGCAGGAGTTCCAACAACAAAAGATAAAGATTTATTTCGATATAAGAATACTAAAATTTCGTATAGGCTGTTTTGGCCACTCATATTTGAACAGTTCAATCTACTCTTATATCTGAAAGGAATAAAATATTCTTTGGAATACAAAGCTTCTTCCACCCTTGAAAATTACGAAAAATTTCTTAGACCGTTTTGTCTCAAATTCCGAACAGACTCATATTCCGAACACTCGGTATTTGTATGGCGATTTGCTTGAAATGTTTCGCTGAAATATGTCACCAAATAACATGGAAATGGATAAGGATGCATCCCCAGAGCGCTAGAGGTTTTGACCATTCTAAGTAGGTGTCTGCTCCACAGTGCGTCGAGATGAAGTTGGCATCGAGGTGCGGTTTGAGATCCAAATTCTTTTCGCCTTAGAACAGGCATGTATCCGACCTGCTATTCCGTTTCGGATTCAGAACATTTCGGCACTGGGAATTCCGATGGCTCAAGAAGGATGCGCCCCGTGATTCGAACAGGTATCCACAACAACATCGATCAATGCCGATCGAGAACACAGCGCCGCGTGAAGGTTCATATTTGTTCAAACATAAATATCAAGGTGAAGTTGTGAGCCGACTGGCTGATTGGCTGAGATTTTTATATTGTGGAAAATTGAAGACTCATTCGAGAGTGTGCTCGCTTGGCGGCAACTCCGGCAGCCAGCTATTGTAAGCAGCTTCCCTTAGTGAATATCGATGGAATTGAGCTATTGAAGCCACCATGGGCTGACGTCGTGATCATGATTTCGCGTTCGCTTGTGGATTGAGCTGAAGTGAGACGCGTGGGGCATTTTGCCTTATAAGCCAGAAGAAGAGGGTTAAGGCGATGAGGAAGATGTTACAGATCCGCTTTGGCAATGTCAACGGGTAATTCAATGGAGTAGTGACTTGTGCTTTTCGAGTCAATTGAACGGTGTGATCGATTTCTTGTGGGGGCTTGCAGTCCTGATTGAATGGCTTGTATTGCGCGTGAAGTTTTGGTGCTCAAATATACATCGTAAGCCTTTCTATCTTGCTATGTCTGAATCATCTCCAATATTTTATTTTGAACCCTCTGTAGAGCTATCTCCCTAATTTTACAACAGCTAGCCCATTTTGGTACATCAGGCAATAAGACCGGCCTGAAGATTTGTTTGAAGATCAAATGCTTGTTCTAAACTAAAAGCTTCCATTTTGTGTTGATAAGCGGAAAAGGACATTTGAAGAGTGTGTTACATTTGGCTTGATTATTCTCATTGTTTTTGAAAATTCTTGATTTTTGAATTATATGAATTAATTGAAATATTTTTTTTCTCTAGCATGGGTTCTAGAGATTTAAATTCATCAGACCAATTTATGTAAAACACTCTCATCGTGACAACATGTCTACTTGAAGGTTTCAACAAAAGAGCTTTTGGTTTATGTGGGAAAATTATTAGTTGAGTTTTGGAAGCACTAGGAGAAGTCTTCCATTTTTGCAAGTATGAAGAAAAAATATTCAAACTTTTTTGCAATCGACTACAGATGACACGCAAGCTTCGTCCTTTGGCGGAGAGGCCTGTGTCATCCGCAAACAAGGATTTTTGACATCCCTGAGGTAACTCATGTAAGTCAGATGTGAACATATTGTATAATATTGGTCCCAAAATGATGCCTTGGGGAACACCAGCTCTAACAGGAAGTCTTTCAGATCTGAAGTTCTGATTTGACAGACAACTTTGAATTATTCTAACAATGTATGCTGGAAAATTAAAGTTTTTTAATTTTACAATCAAACCTAAATGCCAAACACTGTCGAATGCTTTTTCTATGTCTAGAAGAGCAAGTCAGTAGAATAGCCTTCAGATTTGTTGGAACGGATCAAATTTGTTACACGTAAAAGTTGATGAGTGGTCGAATGTTCATGGGGGAATTCAAACTGTTCATTGTCAAAAATTGAATTTTCGTTGATGTGGGCCATCATTCTGTTCTAAATGATCTTTTCAAAAAGTTTACTGATTGAGGAAAGCAAACTGATTGGACGATAGCTAGAAGCTTCTGCAGGATTTTTGTCTGGTTTTTAAATGGGTACAACCATAGTATTATTCTATTTGTCAGGAAAATATGCTAATTGAAAACATTTGTTGAATATATCAACTAAGAATGATAAGCTACTTTCTGGAAGTTTCTTAATGAGAATATAGAAAATTCCATCATCGCCAGGAGCTTTCATATTTTTGAATTTATTAATAATAGTTCTTACTTCTTCCAAATCAGTCTCCCAGGAATTTTCGGAAATGTTCTCTTGATTGAAAATATTTACGAAGTCCTGAGTAACTTGATCTTGCATCATGTTAACATCAAGATTACTATCGATGCATATTTCATGTGTGTTCCAGTCGGCTCGAAAATAATTGAAAGTTGAGCTGATAGGATTGAGAATCGCTTCATGGGATATTTAAAATGAACAGGGACATGATCAGAATCAAAATCAGCATAAGTAACTAATTGGCTACAAAGATGACTAGAGTTGGTTAAGACCAAATCAATCGTAAATGGATTTCTAGAAGAGGAAAAACATGTAGGGCTATCGGGGTGTTGAATTGAGAAATATCCTGAAGAGCACTCATCAAATAAAATTCTGCCGTTGGAATTACTTTGAGAATTATTCCATGACCGATGTTTGGCATTAAAGTCACCAATGGCAAATTTTTTTGACTTGTTGCGAGTCAATTTTCGCAAATCAGTTTGGAGCAAATTAACTTGCTCTCCAGAGCATTGAAAAGGCAAATAGGCAGCTATGAAAGTATATTTACCAAGGTGTGTTTCAAACGGAAACACCTAAAGTTTCAAAACCTTTCAATTTCAAATGACGAAAACGGTTGATGTTTTATACGCCTATGAATGATGATTGCAACTGTCCCATATGTATCATCAAGTCGATCATTACGATAAACAAAAAATTAGGATCTCTTTTTAAGTTTGGTTTTTAAGGTTTCTGTAATAACTGCTATATGCACGTTGTTAACTGTAAGAAAATTAAACAGTTCATCCTCTTTACCGTTCAAAGAACGACCATTCCAATTTTAAATATTCAAATTATTATTTATTGGATCCATTAGAAAAATATAATACAATAACAATTTGATTAGTAAAATTTACACCAACTTGGACTGCTTCAGTCATAGTGGTGGTTTTGAACATTGCATCAATCATTAGATTCAATTGTTCAGTTAGACAGACAGTCAGTAGGTACATTACCTGATGATTTTCCGTTAGAATTTTCGGTAGACGAAGAGGTGGAGTAGAAGTTCCCTGTGGTGGCAGGTTTTTTTTATTTGATTTGAAAGAATTAGAACGGGTACCTACTCATAGTATGTAAAGGGAAGGAGTTCAAATTACCTGCTACGATTTTAGCAATCGATTTTCCTTGGGTAGATACTTTCGAAATTGAAAGATTCGAACGGCTACCCGACGGATTAAAATAAGTTTGTGAATGAGCGTTTTTATTATCTTTCTCATGGGTATGATTTTTGATCAAGCGATCGTTAATTGAAAAATAAGCATTGTTCGATACTCTACCAGGGAAATTCCGAAAACGGCCGTTATCGTAACGGATATTACTATTCATCTGCCTGGCACGAGCCTCGACGACTCTCCTACACGAAGGGCAAGCCCAAAAATTTGACTTATAATTGCCCCCGCAATTTGTGCATATGATTTTATCGATATCTTCCTTCACTGGACAGACGTCCTTAGCGTGAGAAGAACCACCGCAAATCATGCATTGAGCATTCATGCGGCAATTTTTTATTCCATAATCCCACTTTTAACACCGATGGCAATGAGTGTAGTTCTGCTAATTTCCTAGGGGCGGGACAGCTTTTGCTTTTGAGCAAGCTCTTGAACAAGATTGAGAGTAGCTCTGAGCAACTCTGAGCAACTCTGAGCAACCTGTCGTTAGTGTGTTGAAAACAATGTCTTTCTTGAGAAGTGCTGACGAACATAGGAAGTATTCCTTAAGATCCGCTTTTCTACCTAAATGATTTTGCGTAAATCCAAATATGCCCGTCTACATATAAAAACCCCTTATCAGGCGGAATTTTTTTGTGTAAAGGTCTGCCCTTGAATAACAAGCTTTTTCAAAAGTATATTTTTCCCTGAACCTAAACTTTTTCTATACATAATTGTATCGACGGCTGAGTGCAATGGATTATGAACTTCATCTGTCCATTAATATGGGGTTTAGCTGTTTGACAAGAATTGAAAATTACATTACGTTTCATAATGTGATCTCCATAAAGAAAAAAAACCATCTTAGTTTTGAATATAATTTGTGCACAATTAATGGTTTCATACGGGAGATTTATTTACATTCTTCAATTATATACTTTACATTTTAGGGGTATTTTTTTATTCTCTTCATAGAAATTTTTTGGGTGTTGTGTTTAGATAGTCCATGAGTTCCAACGGGATCACTATCAACAAGGTTTAAAAATGTAACAAGGACTAAAAAATGATCCTTTGATAACTATAATATCCTGTTCTCTTAGTTTGAAGCAGTCATGACTAGGGTTCACTAGTAGATCTTTACCCCATAACGCACCACGAAAAGGTGATCTACCCGCGTTATGGAGATTCACCCTTCCTTTCGTTTGAAGTTGCAACCATGTTTAGTGAATAAACGTTTTTTCCATGACGGTGTCCAAGAAGGATTACCACCGCTAGCTTTCGCCAACGGGTCCAACGACAAATCGAAGGCACGGGTCCAAACAAGGATCGTAAAGGGATCAATAGTAGAAAAAATAGTACTGAAAGGAACTGCCGTTATACGCATAACTGTCCCATGTTCCAAAATATGCAATTAAGAAAAACGCGTCACGCGTACGATTTCCTGTGATATATCTACAATACCACCATATATCGGTCATTATTCTCAATACTGTCGTACATTAGTTTGTAATCCATTTACTATAATGATAATCCACCCAATTATTCACAAAAATATCTATGAACGGAAAATAGAACGGCTGTGTATGGCTCTGCTCATCCAGCAATCACGCTCTTTTTACATTTGTTTTGTTCTGGTTCTCCGATACAAGTGTGCGCGTGTAAGCGTGGATCCTGCTTAATATTGGTTCATTTTGCGTAAACGGCACGATTCTTTCCACCATTACTAAAAGGTACTGTTTTAGTAGCACTGAAAAGTACCGTTTTTAATTTTAGCACTGAAAATACTGTTTTTGTAGCACTGAAAGCACAGTTTTATTGCTTTAGGTAGTTTTTAAAAAACTTCCAAGAGAAAAAAAAATGTTCGGATTCCCTCGGTGGATTTTTTTGAGGAACACGTCCAATGAAAGCTTAAAACCTATATTTTCGAATGGTGAAAGATTTAGCGATGCCTATTTTTTGTGATAAACCTTTCCCGTATACATGCCGTGACACGTCCTATTGAAACTCTTTACATTTCGGTTGAGGTAGGTAAATGGTAGACTTTTTACTGTTCATTGTTACAAATGTGATCATTGTTTTCTGTTCTTCAACCAAAACACAATCGCTCGTTATAAACTAGGATTATTATGATTATCACAATACAAAAGGATCTATTTCACAAACGGGAGTTCTGTTTCGTTGTACAATAAACAAATCTTTTTTAGAACCCTATTTGCTAGAAATTATGCATCTTTTCACGGATCTTTCTCGCACGATGAGTTGAGTTTGTACAAGCGAAATCTACTTGAGAACAATACGTTTAAGATAACTAAGAATTAGTTCCATATTCTTTAAAATGATTTTGTTTTTTGGATTTGATTTGTAACATTATAAATGAAAGGCACATGATAGATTAGCACCGAGATGCATTTCTTAGAGCAGCACGTGAGCTATGAACAAGATGCGGATAGAATTTTAGTTTTAATGCTCGCCGCTCATTCAGATAATCATATCCACATTCACCGCGATTCGTCTGCCGATTGCACAATGCAGCAGACCTACATTCTGCAAATTCCTGACTCACAATAGAAGGGCTGATGTTTGATGTTGATCGACAGTTTAGCCCCTTTGATGACATCTACCCCTTACCCTTCTCGCCACGATTAAAGCACCCCGTGTCTAAAGGCTAATCACGCCCGCCGCCATCATCAAGCGGCAATCAAATTAACAAGCATTTAAAGAAGTATGTGCTTTATGTGCTTTATCAAAACGTAACCAATAAAACAAATAAGCAATAAAATATTTTTGTAAGAAATAAATTGAAAAAAAATACCAGTGAGTAAAACAAGCAATGTTCAATTGGAATGAGACAATAAAAAATCAATTGATCTTCCTATGAAGAATTGTGAATGAGCAAAACAAACAATTAGCACCTAAAAATGTGAAATAAGCACTAAAGAAGTATAAGTATTCCAAGAAAAAAGTATTGATTAGCACAAATAATCAAAAACTTGCCAATATAAAATGTATAAGCTGGTTGCCATCTACTCATAGGTGCTATTTTTAGTTTAGCTTTGGCAAATTTGTAACATGACAAAATTTTATTTTTTCTTTGATAAAAATTGAAAATCAGATTTCAAAAATTCAAAACTTTTAAAAATAGATTTCCAATTTTCATTATTATTTTTTGCTTGATATAAGGCAATTTTTAAATTGTCTATTGCTTATTTAAACCCAGTTTTGCTTATAGGTTATTTTTGGAATAGTAAGTTAAGGTTATCTTTTTCCTAGGACATGGTAGTATTTTCCTCATCATCGAGCAGGCACCGTTGACAGTGGCATTCCACTGCGATCATCTTCGATCGTGAACCTCACGAATATGCCATCATATCTCCATCTGTCTTGCCGCCATCGTAATCGTTGCCCGGACGATCGTAATCAGTTGTTGGAAACTGTTCGAAAATGGTTCTACTGCAAGGCGAAGGGCTTTCATAATCACGAGTCATACAAATGGTCCAGTTTGATTGAACGCCCACTCAGTGTCTACCTTTGAGTAATGAATGGCGCATTTTGAAATTGGCAAAATCCCTGGCCCTAGGCAAGAGAACAGAATCAGGCCACGTCCATCGGTTTGGGTTCAAATTTTAACCCAGGAAAAGATATGGGCCATTAGTCTGGCTTGCACCACGTTAATCACTTCGGACCCTTTCAGATTGGAGCAACGAAATAGATGAGATCGATTAATTTTCTTTGAGGCCCCTGCAAACCGTTCGTCGTTCGTCAATTATGCAATAAAACACTCCACGGTCAGCCGTCACCATCGTGCCACTATGAAGAGCAGCTGCTAGTAAATTCTTCTGAACTCCATTCACCGCCGTGTTTTGGTGTCCAGTAGAAACCATTTGCAGTCACTTTCATTGCAAAACTATGTACAAACAACAATTACACATTGCTAAAGCTCCATTTTTCGGTCCTACCAGAACCAACAATCATCCAATATTTGATGTTTTCAAATAGGGGGCGGAGAAATTGACCTCTGGATGATTGGTCGTCATCGTCAATTTTTCGCAATTGCGACCCCAAAAGCTGTCATCATTAGCGCAAGTTGATGTTGTGAATTGCCTTTTCATCCGCAAGATCTCCCACAAGTGATCGGAATGGAAGCACAAATTGTCCGAAAAGAAAAAGATCACAAGATACCCAAGGCAAATTTGGGACCATCGCGTCCACCGTGAACAAAACTAATTGCAATTCCATTGTCGTCATTTTAGAAGGGGATGGAATCGAAAAAATGCACTGCGGGCGCATCTCCATTCCCAGACGGCCGGTCAGGTTTAATCGGATTTGATTATCTGGTGCTGGCAGAAAAAAAAATTGAACATTCTGGACGACCTGCCTGGGGGCAGATCACCGGGTGATGGCAAGTGACAGCCGGACCGAAGACCGAGCCGGGGTCGACTGATTGTGTTGCGGCGGTGGTGGCGTGTGAGAACTTGACACGCATTTTATGAGCCCGGAACATTTACGACGACTCTCGGCCGGCTGAGATGGTCGTAAAGAAGATGTTAATGAGTGGAATGTGGCGAATTGCAGGTGCCAATGTTACTGCAGAAGCAGATGATGATGGACTGAGATTTAGCTAGTGCCATTTGGAGGTGGGTAGAATTTGATGGTTGGTTGCGCTGAGTTGTGTGAATCTGTGCACCTTAAAAGGTGTGAACTAATGGTACAGGAAGATGCTGGCAAGTGGAGCTACCATTGAAGGTTTTGACTGGTAGATAACCTTCATGGGCTGATTTTTTGGTTGGTAGCGAAAATTATAACTTAATTTTCTGCTTGGCATTGCGTCCCAACTGGAACACAACTAGGTTCCTAGTTTTGTGTTCTTTGACCTCTTTCACTATTAATAACTGGAAAAATTGTGTATGCTTAAGGAATTCGAGAAAATGTCTTTGATCGTATCTAGAATTGATCCCAAGTTCATCAAGCAAGGCTTTTACTTATTGTCGCATACCGCACTGATAAGTGAAAGGCTCCGTCTTCCAAAGATAGTGAACCACTAATAAAATAGTTATGTCACTGTGGGTCTGTCACATAATTAAATGATTTTGTTTGGACATTATTTTTCACATTCCAATGGCACAGTTCGCAAAATACCTGAGGAAAAAAACCGCACCACAGCTTCAAAGTGTCAGTAAAATGTCTTGTTTAGATTTGTGGGTACCATTTGCCGCTATTTATGTGTACATTAGTCACTGTATACATCAGTAAGGCAAATACAACCAGTGAAAGTCATTTTTGTTTTCATTGTCCTTCAGTGTCTGGGGATCCCGTTTGCTAGGTATTTTTTTGGTCAACTATCTGATCGGGGATCTTGCATAATAGTAATAGTGTTGGTTAAATAAATGCCATAGTTTTTGTCGGAAAGATGACCTTCATGTAAATAGAATGTAACTAACATTTATTTTTATTATCTTTATTGTTTTTTTCATTTCAACGGCATTACTTCTCAACCAACAGCTTTCCTCCTGAGGGGTGCGGTCTCGAACATTGTGGTAATTCAATTTGAACACAATTATTTCCACCAGTTCTTCTTCTTGGCATTAACGTCCCACTGGGACAGAGTCGGCTACTCAGCGCAGTGTTCTTATGAGCACTTCCACAGTTATTAACTGATGGCTTTCTTTGCCAAAGTTGCCATTTTCGCATTCGTATATGGTCGGCGTTAAGTCAGAGTGGACCAAGTGTCATTTTTCATATTTTGAGAAAAATGGATTTAAAGTCTAACGCTCTGTAATTTTTGAACTCGTTTAAAGTTTGGTTCAATATTTCTACACATCTTTGTGTTGCTTTCAAACAATATAATGAGAAGTAATAATCATGAAAAATCATAATCCAAACCTCTAATAGAACGATTTTTTGATGGACTATGTGTACTTGGTCCACTCTGACTGAACTAAAGACCACCGTTCAGTGAGTTGGTTCACTCTGACTGAACAATTTCTAGGAAAATAACAATCATTTAATGCTCGCATGGTCAAACTGGGTGTAAATCTTAAAGATAAGCAAATTATCAAAACCCTTAGACACCAGTATCGTAAATTCTTCAATAATCCATTGGTCAATACCGAAATTAGTGGCATAGCGATAGCTTGGAAATACAGGTTTTGCAGGGTCAGGGCATTGAAGACCAGACAATTTCAAATATGTGTTCAGTCAGAGTGGACCAAGTGAATATCTTGAGTACCGACCAAAATCTACTGGCCCACTAAGCGGGTTCTAGCATATTTCATACATACACCATAGAACTATCATAAACTTTTATCGAACTCTAAAATTGACTCAAAAAATGCTATAATCAATCAGTTTATTGCATTTCAACACTTGGTCCGCTCTGTCTGCACAGAAATTGTTACAATTTCTGACCACCCATTCAAATATGATAAATCTAAATCAAATGCAGCGAATTAAATAATATTTATAAATTTCTATTGATGGATAAGTATAAGAATCATTCGATGTCAAAAATTCTGACAAATCTCTTGAAATGTTTTTCATTTTCTCGCATTCCTCTGCGCACTGATCATTTTTGATATTATGGTAATAAGCACTTGGTCCACTCTGACTGCACACTTTTATCGATTTTATTGATCTGCCAAAGTAAATTTGTTACATATCTTTCGCAGTTAACAGCATTCATCAAATCAGGTTAAAGTGAAACGAAGGTAAGGTAATTTTGCATGTAAAGAGAGAATAATCCAATTTTCCCATGTTTTGTACTTGGTCCCCTCTGACTTAACGCCGACCATATCGTGTGGCAGGTACGATAATACTCTTTGCCCAGAGAAGTCAAGCAAATTTCCATTACGAAAAGGTCCTGGACCGACCGGGAATCGAACCCAGACACCTTCAGCATGGCTTTGCTTTGTAACCGCGGACTCTAACCACTCGGCTAAGGAAGGCCCCAAGTGCTAAACGTTGTTTGCTTGCTTGTCTCGCAGGAAACCATTTTCAAGGTGCACACATAAAATACTTCACGCAAGGCTTCTACAGTTTGATGCAGGCAATAAGTCCATTAAATTAGTTGAATCAGATAGTTTCTGGTCGCATTTTAGTTAAAAATATATTTCACAAAAGTTCTGAAAGAATACGCATCAATAAAAGACTAAGTAAATCTTGTCTTCAACACCTTCAACAGTTGATAGTTTTTGTGTCACATAAAATGAGTAGGTTCAAATGGTCGAAAATGCTATTTTAAGGATTTGTGTCATTTTCTCCTAATGAGATCCACATTTTAACGCCATTCGAAGTCCTAACAATATTTTCTAGCTACTATCATGAAAACATTTCCCAAATTTGAGTTTTTTTACGGGTTTAAATCGTGAAGAAAAGCTTATTGAAAAATGGGGGTGGCTCAAAATTACCAAATGGAGAATTAGTATTCAGCGACCAAGTTTCTCCATAAGTTTGCTCTGTAGTATGGAAACGTTTATTTCTTAATGAAACCATCGAAAACCCTTAATATTTAGGCAAAAAAGCGAAAAATGTTGAATTTTACCGGAAAATTAAGGAAAGATCTATGAGTCCAAAGGTTGTGGCGGCAACTCTTGGGTGAACATATTTTAGCATCGTTTGGCAAAGAATACAAATTGAAACGTTCTAGGAATGATTGAACGAGATGAGTCATTTTACCTCATCAGTGTATCCTGGACCATGTTCCCCTAACATTTTTTAGCGTGATGAAGTGATGATTGCTTAGTAATGCTTACTTTTAGGCATCCTTCTTCTGTCGGGTGTGAGATCACTGCGTCCATTTTTTAGAACTATTGTGATATACCCTTTTGCTTTTACAAAGACCCTCAGTGGCGAGAACGCCACCGGAATACTTTGCGCGGTGACTGAACTTTTAGCCATCTGCCATTGATGGGCAGAAGTTCTAAGTTTCAGCATTGTTAATCCCCCAATCTAGTACAATCAGCCTGATAAAGCCGACCACTTTCCTGGGGGTTGCGTTCCAAATATCGGCCGGCTCCAAAAAGGGCTTGTCAAATATTTTAGACCTTCAGACTTTTAGGCATACTCGGATCATTTTGATGAAAATTTAGACTTGACAGCAGCCTGGCTGCTTGTTGATGTCTAGTTCGTACCCCCCAGCTTCCCTCCACACGTCAGATCCAAGGAGGATATGATGCTCCAGCTCGGTGAAGTAGGTATCAGTGCCATGTCCTGCACGAAGGACGTGTTGGCGTTTGTCTAGCCGCCCATTCGACTTTAGCTCCTAGAGTTTCCAATCCCGGGAACATTTCCCGGGATTCCCGTTTACCGAGAAATGATTTTCTGTTTCCCGGGATTCCCGTATTTCCCGGAATTATAATATTTCCCAAGAAGATCTATTTTAATAAAGCATTGACCATCTTTACTATTGACAATTCACTTTCCATATCAAACCAACAAATGTCTTCACTAGATCACTAATTATATGTTGATGTTTATTGCTTGTTTTTCGTAAATAGTTATTGAAAAATGCAGATATACCAATATATCGTACAACATCCGAAATAACATTAAATCGACACTACCGGAAATGGTTTTTATATTTTGGGAAACAGTAACCAGGAAAATAACAATATGAGGAATAGGCGGTTAAGTTATGTCACCATTTAAAAATGACAATTTTCTCTAACAAAGTTTTTCGTTTACAGTTTACCAAGTTGTAGATATACTATCCTTTTTTTGTCCAGTCCACAGTAAAGCAAACAGTACAAGTACAGTTTTACCATAAATTAGGCTTGAATACAAATATTGTATGTAGTTTAGTTGGTTAACAGTGCTTTATTGTACTTTAACCGTATCTGGTTTTGTTCTGATATGTTTGAGCCATATGATAAATAATGATGAATGAATTCAAAATAAAACAATGAAACAAGAAAATACGCGTGGTGCTAATTACACATATTTTCTGTTCCATTGTTCCATTTTCATAATTAAATAAGAAATTTTGTGTTATTTCACTTTTTGGGCCCATTCACAAATTTCATAACGCTAAAAGGGCTGGCTTTGGTATCCGGAAAATGTTACAGCTCATTCAAAATTTCTAAAATATTCATGAAAAACGCGTTACGAGGGTGGCTGCCAAAATGACCTTTTTATGAAATTTATGGAAACCCTTTAAGCACAATATTCAGGGCCAGCGTGTTCCAAAACAATGATCTCGCTCACGTTGATCTTTTTCATCATCGGGATGCTCCACATGGAATCACTGCAGAAGCCCCAAAAACTGCGTTCTTCCTTCACGTATTCAAAGTCTTTTATTTTCTGTAATAATCTGTACGTGCTCCATGGAGTTCATCTTCTAACGCCTTACCAATAGTTCCAGCAACCATTGGATTTGGATCTGATCAGCGGTGTTTAAGCCCTGAATCGGTGGCATTCAAATCTATTCCGAAAGTGGGTGTACAGTTGGTGGAATTCTGTAAAGTTAACAGAAATTTCAGCACTTTTGAAATAGAAATCATATGAAAAACTTACCGCAAATAATAAGTATTGAATGTTTTCTCTCGCCTTAAAACAGACCAATACACTCTAAAAAAACATCCACGCAGAGTCTAAAGTTTATTTTGTTCAATTGTTTGAAACATTAATGAAAATGGTAGAATCATGACTTATTTATATTTTATATAGTTTTATTTCCATTTTAAATAAGTTAGACAGCTTAGTTTTTAAGTTGCCCTACTCCTAAATAGAACTGAACGAATAACATTTTTTTTTTATTTCTCAGTTAGATTTTTATTGACCCTAGGTATAATTTTATTGGAATGATTGTTTTTCAAACACGAGCATTAATGATGGCTTTTATTGCTACCATTTTCAAAATAGGTTATATATTGTAACTTACGGTCATTGGTCCAGCTCACATACTGTTCAGCAATATTTTCACAGTATAAAATATGGTCACATTTTCGCATAGATTACTTAATCCGTTTCTTATTGTTCGAAACGACAGATTCCACATAGTTCAACATAAAGGTAACTAAGGATAACTATGATACATTAACCTTACCAGTTAAAAGATTGTTATTGTTTGGAGAATAAGTGGAACTGATTTTTTTATGCGGGAATATAAAGGGACTTTCGAGGGATCTATTCCATGATTTGAGTAGGATAATAAAGTTTTTATGGTTTCTGTTTTATGGACCGGTCTCAATATACAACGAAAAATTCTAGTTGGCTTTAATTCTAGTGTTGGAAAATATT